>NW_026851545.1:0-75012 GCF_026571515.1 Ruditapes philippinarum
TTTGTACAGGCAAAGATTAAGTTCGTTCAACCAACGATGAAAGACGGAAGTCGAATAATATGTAGGACTTGGGAGAGATGTCAAATATTATTGTACACAGGTTTTGCATCAAACCGGTAAGAATGGGTTCATAAAAAAGCATTACCACGAAGATTTCAGTTGTTTTTGATAATAGATAATTTTACAGTTTATGTACTAAAATAACATAAATTGTATTAAATACGGTATAATATTGTATTAGCATCATTGTCTTGCTTAGAATGAATAAAATACATTTAACAACTATCCATATTTTTTCACAAATTTAGCATTAAACTGAAATACAACTTCTCTAAATCTTTTATCGGACGTGTTCATCTTAATTTTAAACAAGTATACAACATTAATTAATCATTAGCATTGACTTATGCTGAATAGAATGGATATCAATGTGCGATAAGAAATAAGTTTGAAGGGTGTATGATGTATATATTGTTCTAAGGTCTTCTTGTCATGCGAGAAACACAACTGCTCCAACTGGTACTGTAAATGGCAATTGTGACACAACTGATAGAGATAACGATGACGATGATTTTGACTTAGCAAGAAGAATTGCTTCGCCATGCTGGTAATTAATTTCCTATCTTTATTTTAAAAAAGACCCATCTTATGAAATTTGATTATCTTAATTTCTAAAGATTTAATTTATACATTAGTGATCTGTTGAGCAATTTATAAAGTATGTAAGACAGGCATTTAAGATATATTTAAGTTTTCTTATTCTGTATAATGGATACTTGATTCATTTTCACTGGTGTGCGTTTTATGTTGAAATGCATTCAGAATAACGAAAGGAAGGAAATTTAGAGCGAAAACAAGAAAATCAGAATTTCAAGGCGAATCCTACAGTCACATATACACATTTAGGCAAAATGAAAATTTTACTTGCAACCTACACTTTTAAAATTTCATTTTAATTTGTGCATATAAGTTAATATGATGAAAGTAAGCCTCCTTGCAAATATTGTCAGGGCCGTCTAATTTGATTTTGTTGGCGAAATTATGGCCCTTTGTTTACCCTACATATGCAGTATATAGAGAAATACTCTTCTGTGAGCAATTTCTCATTATAAATGGATTCCAAAAAAACTATTATTACTACTATTATTGTGTGTGTAGGTGTTCTAGCACATATTGTAAGGGTTTTATTAATTGATAATGTCCTATTTTGTATTGCTGCTTTTTAGCATTACAATATGTAAAGAATTACTCTTTTTATGTACATTTCTCAAGAAATTGCAATCAAATTGTCACCCTTCTAATGTAATGTAATCCCTTACTGTTGGATTTCTTACAGATATACTCTCATGTACACAAGGTCCACTTGTTGACTTTATGACACTTTATATGCTTTTTATCATATATCGTATAAGTTAAAGTAGTCGGTCTAATAATTTTTGCATAAGGGAAAAATTGAATCAATAGCAAAGTTGAACATTAAGAAGATACCTTGAGAAACAAAAACAAAACGAGAATGAACACACTTAATGAAACCGAGTCTGAAGTTCTCTTTTAATTTTGTTGTGATTAATGCTTCCGATGGATCACTTTGTTTCCAGATTTTAATATTCAATGACAAATCAAGAAGACATGTATTTGCCAAATGATTGAAATGAATGCGGACGTATATATTTAACACACTTTTTTACATTTTTATGCTCCTCTAGAGTTTAACATATAGTCGCCGCTAATTCCGTCCGTCCGGTCATCCGTCCGTCCGCTATTCTTGTCCGGGTCTCGGTTACAAAAGAGTTATAAACATGAAACTTTGTAGGTATAGATAGATCTGATTGAGTAGAAGTGCAGTGCAAAAGAACTATAACTCTGCCTCTCCTTATTTGGAGTTATTCCTCTTTGTTCCTTTTTTTACTTTAAACTTTGTCATGGACATAAATCTAAAACTATGAGATATATCAACATGAAACATTGTAGGTCAATGGATCCTTTTGGGTAGAAGTGCAGTGCAAAAGAACCATTACTCTACCATGCCTATTTTTTTAGTAATTGCCTCTTGTCCATTTTTACACTTTGAACGTTGTCCAGGACATAACTCTAAAACTATACGAGATATCAACATGAAATTAGGTAGATAGATCTTATAGGATAGAAGTGCAGTGCAAAAGAACCATAACTCTACCTAGCTTAATTTTGGAGTAATTGCCCCTTGTTCATATTTACATTTTGAACTTTGTCCGGGACATACCTCTGACAATATAAGAGATATGAACAATAAACTTTGTAGTTAGATAGATATCATTGGATAGATGAGCAGTGCAAAGAACAGTAACTCTGTCTTGCCTAATTTTGGAATAATTGCACCTTGAAGTTTGAAACTACAAGAGGTATGCTTTTCTGTGTCCAAAACTTATTCCGGAAACATCACCCGGTTCAACCCGTTCTTGTTGAAAATATTGCGAAATGCATTCAAATACCAGTATTTTCTGCTTAAGCCGGTGCTAGGGGGCGTGGACGGTAGTTTGCACTTGACAGTACCGTCCATGAACAGGCTGAATCAAACCGAGTCTGCAGCATTTTCAATTTTGCCGTGTTGGGCTTTCTTTAGGGATTCTTTTTTTCTCTATTTTATTGCCACATCAGCGTTGTTTGTGCCTTGTGGCGGCTGTAAAAAGTCGCCTCGTACATTCAGTCAGAGATGTTATATTTCCGATCCTTAAAGATCGTTCAGCACGACATTTTGTTGGGCTTGTAATTTAGTTCTTTCTATTCGGCTATTTTTTGTTGGGTGGTTCCAGTATTCCTCACTTGAATACTGTTTAATCACCCTTAGGATATGTGGTCTGCTTTTTAAATTTGTCTGTTGACGTTTTATCTGTGATATGCAGGATTCATAACCTCTAATCCCCTTTCAAAATTCCATTTGATTTAGTCTCGCCCATTGTTTTCTCGTTTAGGGCACACGCATTTTTTACTTGTGGACCTTATGCCGCTTTTCATGGAATGACACTAATTGTCACATTGAAGGTTCCATGATAAACGCCATATGAACACATCTGCGGATGTTTAAAAATTCCAAATTGTACCAGTTCATGTTAAATGTTGAATTCTGCTTAAGCCGGTGCTAGGCGGCGTGGACGGTAGTTTGCACTTGACAGTATCGTCCATGAACAGGCTCATTCAAACCGAGCATGCAACATTTTCAATTTTGCAGTGTTGTGCTTTCTTTAGGGATTCTTTTTTTCTCTATTTGATTTTTTCATCAGAGATATATATATCAAATATCGCGCTTGTTTGTACTGGCTTTGAAATTTTGATTTGTTGAACACATTTTTATCTATATTTGATTTCTTGTTTATAATACCGTTTATTTGGTTAAAGTGAAAATATTATCACATTATCGGCTGAAGTTAAAGTATTTCCCGCCCACGCACGAGGACCAAGCTGTGTAACAGAAGTATCCGCCATATTTGATAGTGTAGGGGAAAAAGAAATTTGCTTCCATTCAGCGTATGCTTTTTAAAGTTTTAATTTTGTTACATAATTCTCCATAAAATAATAAAAATTTCAATTATGGAATGTTTACTTTTATTTTATATAGTATATAATATTTTAATAGAATTTTGTGACCATTGTTGAGATAGTCACGTTTATTTAATACAACGTTGTCTATTTCGAACTGAAAAAAGAAATGACAATTTTTATTCTTACTTTTGTCAAGCTGTTTTCTCAACCACTTCTCGTATTACGTCATATAGAATGACTTTTTATAAAACACATTTTCGAAAAGTATTTTGTTAAAACTGATACATTTTTACTTAAATACATTGTCGGAAAATCGCCCCAAAACAAAACATTTACCTAGAACACTTTCATGTAATTTTGCTGCTTTTAATGCTCCCGAGGGATCACTTTTTAAGATATTTTCAGCGTATATCTTTTATTTTTCAGCACGTTTGAATACCAAAAACTTTGTTACACATTTCTTGTGTATACCAATGACAAACGAGGTATTCTTATATTCACTCAATCATATTTATTTGTTACTTTGTTATTTTTAACCAGCAATATTTGAAAGAAGATGCCATTTTTGTATTGTATTTAATTTTAAAAAAGTATTCCTGTTGTTTAAAGGGACTCCACTGAGGTTTTTGGACATAACGGGATTGGAAGTATTTTTTGAGATAATTGCTCCATTTGATGTAGATCTATACTAATGACTTATGTGCAAACTTTCAGATCATTAGCTCGCTCCGTGTTTCCAGAATAATTATTATAATAGTTTAAAATGACCCAAAATTGAAAAGCGTTTAAACGCTTTTCAATCAAATCGGACTGAGAATAGCACAAATATACGATTTCCAATGTATTTCTTGTATATTTCTTAGTTATCTATTTAATTTATATTTCTGTTAAAAGCGCTCGTGTTTATCTATGTGAAAAATTAAAATGTTATGTTTTCAGGCTTATAAACCTCAATGGAGTTCCTTTAACTGTAATTTTATTGCCGAACTTCTCTGAAACAAAACAATTTGCCAAACATTGTCCATTTATCTAACTGTTATGATTTTAACATTTCTATAAAACATCAGTAAATCATCAAACACATTAACCTAGAATAAACATGGTTGCTATATTTGACACTCGAGCATTTCTTAAGAAAATCCTTCTCTTTGTGAGTTGAAGAATAGTATGAAGAAAATGTCAATTACATTGCTGTCAGTCCGGTTCTTTAAGAATTTTTGTAACATGTCTTATAATTTGATTTAAAAAAAATCGATCATACTATTTTTTTGTTTGAAAATAAAATTGTTGCATACCTTTATTTTGAGGATGAATTAAAAATAAACAAATCCTTCAAAGCTGCATGCTCGTAAGTTTTCTTTTCTGTTCTTTTCAATATTTCTGTAACGAGTAGATTAAAGGTTAGTTATTTCTTAAATCGATCAAACCCATAATGGAAGGCTCAGATATCTGTTAAATTTTTATATTATATATATAAATTTCTCGATATGTAAAGGTTTCTATATTTCTCTAAATTAAACACTAAAAGGTAATGGAATCTCCGGAGCACAGGAAATGCTTTATTACCAATTAAACATAATCAAATCAAAAATAAGGTCATTTTACATTAAAACATTTTTCTCTGTCATTGTGCTTTTCTTAACACAGATCCCTGTTCTAGCTCACCATGTCAGAACAATGGGCATTGCTTTCGCACAGATCAAGATAACTATAAGTGCGCTTGTCAAGACAATTATGTTGGTGATTTTTGCCAAACAGGTAAAAACGTTTCTAAACTTCCTACGTTTTCATGTGTCAAAGCTCTTCTTGCATTATGAACATCTTATTTATTCGCTCTTTACATTATTTCCATTCATACCCCGAGGTAATTTTTACTCAAAGCATCCAGATGTCTACCAAGTATGTGATTATAATTCAACTGAATATATTCTGTTCAACACATCCATATGTGTAGTTCGATTGCAATTCATGTGTCTTAAAATCTATTGTTACCTTTATAATAAATACATTTTTACAGACATTACAAATTGCAAATTTTCTGATAAGATACTTTCATATTCACGATGCAGTAATTTGCTGACAATTAAATTAATTGATAAATTTTCATTTTCATGTGTGCATTTTCTTTAATTTGAGTACTCTGTAACATAGATACTTTGTTGAAGTATAACTTAAAGCTTTTTGTTTTATAAAATACTATCTTTAAACAGATTTTGCTCGCTTCTTTTTTCTGGGGTCATACAATTTCATTTTCAGTTTATTTTATTACTCTAGGTTAAATCGTGTTTTGATTAATTACAGTTACTAAAAATACATTTTATTCAGGTCCTTGCCAGTCAGCTGACAATCGTTGCCAGAATGATGCTTACTGTCAAGTACACGATGGTGTTACAACATGTATTTGCAAAGCCGGATTCTTTGGACCTGAATGCAGTAAAGGTGTTTTTGAATATCTTTTATTACTGTTTAGTCTGTCCACTAAGCTCATTTGGGACACAATTGAATCAGTCGCGCAGGAATTGCTGTTTGTATCTTAGAGCCAGGAGTAATTTCTTAGTGACAATTGATCTCGAACATTGAGTCTTATTGTCATTTGTTCTTCATTGCTGATCCGAACATTATGTGGGATTTGTAGTCAGTCACTTGCCCAGAAATTAATAAGTACTCGTCTGGTAAGTTAAAAAAGTAAGTCCGACAGGTGGGTCGTTCACGAAGATATGACCATAATGTGTTTTAAAATCAGGGTACAATCAGAAATTAAATGTGATTATTATAAAAAGCACTGATTTCTTTGATGTACAGTTTATATTTAAAACTCTAAGTAAAACATAACACAATACTTTTAGATGTTTACGCTGTCTTTTTAAGTTTTGTTCATGTTTACACATTTCAACTGTGCAGTGTAAAATATATTCAAGCTAACACGTTTTTTTATATAACTTTTCAGGTCCTTCAAGTTTACAAAGTTCCTTTCCTGTAAGTTTTAGAACAATATTCAAGTTCCTTGTTAAATAAGGATATGCAACTCAACGTGGTGTGTTTTCGAATTGTTTTCAATATGTATCAGGGTATATCAATAATCACGAACTTGTCCGACTTAGCAAGTAGATGACGTTTCTTGGTCATGTATCTGTATATGTGTCTTTACATTGCACCATTTCTTGATATATTTTATTGATTTGACAATTTTTTATGTAGCTACGATATCATTCAAATAATAAAACCGGTGCAAATTTCTTTTATTCTATTTGTAAATATTTGTACCCAAACCGTGTATCATTTGTATGTTTCAGAAATTCACTGATACGGCAGAGCCTACCTCTTTCTTCTGTGTAATAAATCAAATCTGTAGTTTTTCTCTAGTACTCACCAGTCTGGCAAATATGATGTACGTTTATTTTTATATTTTGCTTGTCAACATTTGAACAAAATAAAGCTTGATTTATATAACTATATTCCTGTCAAATATTATTAGATTATCATGCATTTAACAAATATGTATGAGAGTACATGCAAAAGTCCAACAGGATTTATCGTTTTTCTTTGCATATCTATAGGAGTGCAAAATGAAAATATTAGTTTTCCATATTTCCTTTCGAAATATAATGTAAATGTAATATGCAAGAGAGGAATGAAACGCCAGCTGTCGCCACAGACGGTACTATCTAGCGCATAGGTAACTGTTTAGAGGAAACACTGTAGAGTTTTGGTACCGCCCAATACAGTAACCCTCGTGCTAGATATTCCTGAAAAGAAAATAAGTAAGGACGAAAAAAGTTAAATTGTTATGTTTAAATTGAATAGTTATTCTAAATGCATTGTTTTACATGACTTTATTCCCAAACCTTTGGTGTTGATGATTGAATACCGCTAAAGCCGATGGTAGGGGATGTAACCAAAAATGCACATTTTATTTCATTAACACACTTACTCAAAACGAGCCTGCTATTTCTTATAATTTTGTTGTTTTCGGTGCTTCCGTTTTCCATATTTTTATATCCATAACTAGTTCTTCCAATGATTTATATACTTATTACCAGGCCCATTTTACCATTCAAATAATTTTTAAACAACGTTGAATTTCGTTCTTGGTTTCTTAAAACTAAAACAAATAATTACAGTGTTAAGACCTGAACTAATAATAGTAAACTTTTAGACCTAGAGTATCTCCGGGTTATGTCGAGTCTACAATGTTATTGGAAGAAATGAAGACTTTTGCCAGAAAACCAATTCCAGACAGTTTTCAAACAGATGTGTTTTTGAGAGGCTTACAGCTCGGAGTAAAAGATTTTTGCATTCAGACAATAAATACAAATAAGTATGTGCCATTTCAAGTTGATATTAATTAAGGGTTATTTAAGTTAGTAATAGATTAAATAAAAATGCTTTATGAGATGTGTTATCTTAATCTATAAAAATATTATTCACTATATGAGTTATTCATTCATTTATTCATTCATTCATTCATTCATTCATTTTTTTATTTATTTATTTTGAAATATCTTTGTTTCATTCCTTACATTGAATATTTATGTACATAACATTGCTGTTCTGATTTTTTTAATTCCTTTTCGATATTTTAACAGTGTGAATAAAGACGAGTTATGTATAAAAGTACATGTGGTTTCAGGTATGTTAATTTAATTGTTTTAAAGCAAGAAGAAAAATAGTAATCAGTATTAAAGCTATTGAATCGAGCGTTTTATTAGAATTGAAATCTCAGTTATTTTCTTGATATTTTGAAATATTACTTTCGAATCTGTTCACGAAAAACAATATCTAATTAAATATGTTTTCCACTCGTTACAAAAAAAAAAACAAACAATTTGATTGCCCGGCGTCACAATGCTTTAATTTTCTTGTTTCAGATGTCAGTCTACTGTATAGTTATGAGGTAAATTATTCCCTGCTTATTATCAAGATATTAATGCTTTAATGAAAAATTTGAAGCGACAATACTTTTTTATAAACGAGACATCCGTTATTTCAACAACTCTGTCGGACTTTAACAAATGTTTCCATTCTCTTTTTTTCGTTGACATTCATCGGTTTATGATTACATGCCTTAATGAAAATTCTAAGTTTAGACTCATTTTGTTTGCTTCTTACTTTCTTTATAACAATATTATAACCTATGGGTTAGAGGAAGCACGTTCGCTTAAGATTCAATAGGTCCGGTGTTCAACTCACTTATTTTTTTAATTAATAATTTTTGATGTTGTTCTTTCAGTTATTTTAGCCTTTTTCATAAATTCTATAAGACAACAACGGATTTCATAGATTATTCCTGATTCTAATATTTGAAAAATAAATGTTTTATACGTACCTTGAATTTGACGTCATATTTGCAACACAAAATTTACACACCTTCTTTGCCCATCACTGTTGATAACAAGCTGTTTATTTGCGTATGATGTCATTATTTTCACTAAATATCATGCAATAGTATCCTTTGATGTCACAAAATTAAAACAAGAGTTTGCGTTAAAATTACAACTTTTAGCAACTTATTATTTGTGTAGTTATCGTCATGAAATCAAAGTGCTCCGTAATTCGTTGATCATGTTGCCATGGTATTAGTGCTTTGCGTATATTACTTTTATCATGTTATTTAATTTAGAAATTTGTAGCAGATAAATAGTTAAGCACACTTTGATCATCACATTGATATGACTGCTTATAATAATTTTATAGACTTGTCTTCGAACTTTCTGGACAGCCCTCGTGTCATATATTATACATACTTTTTATTAACTATTTCGATCTTTGAAGGGATTTTTAACGCAAGTAGAACAAATTTATACTTTTACTATGATTTTTATGTTGAGATATCTCTTTTGAATATATTTGGATCATACTATTTTCGAGTAGCTTACTATGCCCATGTGTGTTTCATGTTTAGACCAACAAAACAATGATTAAATAATGAAACAATAGTTGATGATAAATTCCATTTTGTAATCAAAATGTTGCTTACACTATTTATATATTTCTTTACGAAATAAGACATGTTTTGATATGTTAGGATCGACCACACTTCTTGCATCCTAGTCTACCTAATGATGCTGAGGTCAAGTGTTTAGCTGGTGGCCCATGTCATGTTCTTTATGATGTAACACCTGGCAATGGAAATGAAAATGAATGGCAAGTATATGCTACATTTTGTTTATTTACTCAATAAAACATTATTGAGTCAAATATACATCCTAAAAAATTTTATTTTTATATATATCCTCATTTAAAAGTTAGCAAACAAGATTTTCGTCAGCTATGTTGTTTTTTATTAAGTAAAAGCGAAAAGAGTTAAGTCTTAACATGCAGGAATATATTGGTATGCACCTTTGCTTACCTTATTTGTGTTCTTTATAAATGATTTTCTTGTTGTACTTATGCATGTATCATTGTTGATTTTATCGAAGAGTTTTCTACTAAAAAACACAACAAATAATGCTGATTTCGAATTATCTCTAAATGTATATGTGATAAAAAAAAATATGCATCAGTATTATTTGTATTTTTGCCTTCTAGTGTAACATTTCAAACCAACCCACCTGCTGGTTTTGTCAACTATCACCTGTATTCTTCATGTGATTATTGTACTCCCGGCAAGCCTCACAACGGTTATTGTACTGTCGACATCTCAGTGATAAATAATATCACTGATAACAACACCATAAGAAGATTTTGTTTATCTGTTGGACTTAAAAGGTAACATATCTAGGAATAATTGGTAATTAACATGATGATTTCGCATGATGCAATTTGTAAAGACAAATATTACATATAACATTAAAACAATATAGATAACTTTAACAGATTGCTTTTCTTCCTTATAAGATTACTGATTTATGCAAGGCCGCATAGGTAAAATGATGAAAGGTAACAAACATTTAATAGATCGGCGTAGGCAAGTTGGCAGTTATTGAAAGTTTTGTGGTGCATTTGGTCTATTGTAAAGAAACAAGATTAAACTTTTAAAATAAATATATGTTTATAAAAATACATTAAATGTTGGTTATAACCTGATAAGACTGCAGTCTGACGTGGACTGCATTGGGAAATCACACATTATATCTAGATAATGGTTATTATAACGGGACGGCTCTTCATGCTCATAGATCATTCCAGACATTAATAAGGCGAAAACGATAACCCCTTAAATGCTCCGTGTTTATGTCACGTTAGTGTTGCAGTTTTGCCTTTTCAAATTTTGCTTGAATCTGTTTTGCTCAGATAAACATTATGAAGCATTCATTAGCCACCATTTCACTTTTTATCAATTTAGTTATTCAACAGAGGGTGAAGAGCGATGTTTTAACATCCATGTGATTGATCCAAATACTGACGGTAAATATCTAAAGAATTTATATGTTAATTTCGGCAATATGTTCGAAAAATATTAGTTGAACCTCGATTCCGTTCAAGAATGAACACATTAAGCCTAAATTTATAAAATAAAATGAAAATACGTTATATTCAATTTTTATATAGCAATTAAGACCTTTTTAATAGGTTTTGAATATATAAATTATCATTTTAACAAAAAATACAATCTATCTTTGCTTATGTATTAAATGAAAGGACATTTTAGTATAGATTTATTGTACAAGTTTGCATTACTTAAGTTTGCATTACTTAAAATGAAGCATTTTACAGTTCAGAAAGGTTGTCAGACGCTCGAGTGTATAAATGGTGGGTTTTGTGATGGCCATGATACGGCTAATCCTATTTGCTTTTGTGGATTTACAGGACAACATTGTGAACAAGGTGACACCAATTCCTAATTTCCCTACTAACGTAACATAAAGTTGTTCAAGATACTCCTACCTTGGCAATTCATATTTACATTATTGAAACCAGCATTCTTGCATAGCAGACTGGCGTTTCCGCGACTTTCCGTGAGTTTCATCCATGGCGGAAATTTCATCTGGCATGGGGGTGCCAGATGAGTCTCGTGCCAAACAACAACATCATTTTAGCGCACTTTATAAATGAACCGCGTTGAAATGTCGTTTTAGAAGAGCAATATGTGCTTAGGATGACGTCTTTTCGCCGTTGTTATTAAAGTTGTAAATTCATACGCTATTGTAAGAAAATAGTTATGGATAAAATGACATATATTTCCATGAACAAACATGTTATTGAGTTAAACCATTTTTAATATCAAATAATATGGCAGAATATGAAAGAAAAAATATCTTACATATGTTTGCGGTTCGGATCGGAATATCCGTCCCTCTGGTGTCCGCCCATGGGCGGTAACTCGGCAAGCCTCGTTACCACCCAATGGGCGGGGTCCCCTCGGGACGTATATTCCGATCTGAACCGCAACACATGACAGATATTATTAATATTGATGTTAGATAATGTGTATTTTGTATATTTCTTATTTGATATGAAGCTTCGATGTTTAAAATGCGCCTTGCTTATTCATGCATTCATATGTAAGGTACAATATAAATGAATATTCCTTTTTATCCCAAAGCTCAAGTCGACAGTCCCTTTGCACAGAACCAGACACAGGTAGGGGAGGATTCTACAATTTTGAATTACCACTTTGTGCATGTTGTACTACATTGACGATTAAACATACCTTTTCTCATTTTGTTGAACTTATGCTAATTTCCCGCTTTTAAGTTTAGATGAAATTTCATAATATATATTGTTTCAAAGTTGCCTTTTAATCCGAGTACCCAATTAGATATTTTCGAAAAAATACCAAATACTGCCCTAGTAGTTTTGGACTCAAACGTAATCGATAGGTTCTACAAAATGTACACGGAAATCATTAGTCACTTGTGCCATTTGATTATTCATTCATGGTAGAATGCAAATATCAAAACAATATTATCGTGTTTTCGCGTTGCTTACGTGATGATTGTTTTGTTTTTATTTTAAATCTGATATGACTAAAATAGTTTTGTACTTTAAGAGCTTAATTGGAGACCTTGCACTGCCGTCTGAAATTAAATGTGTGATCGGAAAAACATGTGGTATACCATTCCAAATTGTTACAAAGACAGGAATAATGTGAGTAATCTTTTTACAGTTTATTGAGATATTAATTATAAATATTCTTTTCTTTGTTGGTGGAGTACATTACTAAAAACAAGTTTTAAATTTTAAAGGGAGATTACTCAAAACATACATCATAATTAGATTTCGGAAGTATTAGATCAAAATCCTTCCTTGTTATAGCATATAATCATATTGACTTTAAGTATATTCTAATATACCATTTGGAAAAAAACTGTTATTGCTCCGCGCCCACAGGCGCGGAGCTATTTGTGTTTACTATTTTTTTGTCCATGGGCCCGGATTTGAGCAATAAATCCTTTCGATTAACAGCTAAAAGTAAATCCGCATTCAAGAACTCCTTTCGATTTCTATATTGGTTTCCCCGTCGGTGATTCGCAGCATGTCATATTAATGAATGAGAACCGGAATGCAGTTCTGCTGTTACATAAATTCGAAAGCTATAAATAGCTATAAATGTTTTGATTTTTGACACTTAGGTTATAAATTTGTTATTTCCCTTTTTTAGTAGTACAGTACATGAAATTATAATTTGTTACATTTTGAAATACATTTACACACAGCATATCAAGTATACTATTAGTGATTGAATTTGTCAATATAAAGAAGATTTCAGGCAAAATATTTTAACAATTTTGCTTTTGATAATTATTCTTAATTTATATTTATGAAATTAAATGTTTAATAATAACATGTTGATATATTGGTTGTTTTGAAATAATTAAACTTTAGTATATAAGGTTACATTTCATTAGCGTCATTGGTACAGCATACCACTTTGTGATAATGGTATGACTGGTGACATGTTCGGGGGGTCTGTACTCGACAGCGAAAGCTGCATTTTGTAACCTTAAGAGCGGATGGACCCTCATTTAGGTGATTCCGCTTTGTCAGCCAAGTTTGTTTTCACAAAGTCTGTGCAAAGTGAAAGTAGGCCAAAATTTATATAACAACAAAGCTCTTATTGTAAAATGATGAACCATTTGAAAATACACTTTCAGGTTTATATTTGAAGGACAATTATAAACAGGTAAATATTCTTATTGTTATCATTTTTATTTTTGTTTATAATTGTCCTTAAAATATAGCGGAATCACCTTAAGCATAGGCTATAGATAGATATAATGACAACAACAGAAACTTTGATCTGCAGTTTGAACATGAAGTGTTATGTTTTTTATGAATGGTTTTAAAGCAATTCAACAAAAATATATATTGATATCCCTAAAATTAATTAACAATAGTTTTTTTTTATATATTACCAATGTCAATTAGCTTTCATATCTTTGTCTCGCACGAATATGATATTAGTGAATTTCCTCATACCTACCTAAAATTCAGGTTACAGTCTTCTATTATATTGATAAATACTGTATCAACATGTAACGCGTGTATAACAAACAAAAAAAAATCCTGAATTTGGTCTTTTGGAAATTCATCCCATTTTTTCATTCCAGAGTGTGTTCTACTTTCAGTATTGAAAGAAACCTTTTTTTTTAATTTGACATGAAAAAATATGCATGTAATATTACTATATTATAATATTAGTCCCTTTTGTTACTATTTGTATATTTGTTACAATTATAACAGACTTTGATATTTCTATCATCTATCTTCTATTACTGAAACAGAACACAGTACAGTCATGTCACATAACATTTACAAGTCTTGTAAGTCTTTTTTGTATTCAGTGAAATTACTTTCCTTACCAGGTAGGCATCAGTAAAAGCATTTTATATTAAAAAATGTCCCCTCTTTTTAATTATGGACAGTGCATAAGATAAGTATAATTATGCAAAAAAATGGTTTACAAAACATTCGGAAAAAATCTACAATAGTACTTAACCTGAATATAACATGACCTGTGCGTAGGAATAATTTGGTAAGGTATCTGTAATGAGCACATTTTTTTTGCGCGGAGCTTCTCAATTGCTGCATTGCAGCAACATTTGTACTTGTTTGGTATTGAATTGCCCGAGTATTTAAAATACCAAAGGGTCATAATAAAACAGATTTACAGGGATGTTGCACATATTCATAATCTCTCATGTACAGACTCAATCAAACCGAGTCTGCAATTCTCTTGTAATTTTGTTATGATTAATGCTTTCGAGGAATCACTTTGTTTCCAGATTTTTATATATAAACAATAATTAAAACGCACTATATCCTTTCTGTTTTCTACATTCATGCTAGGAGGTTCATTTCAATTTATTACACTTTTATAACAATATGGCTCAAAATGGTAAATGTCTTTTAAAAAGGGCCATAAATATTTTTTGTAATGATTTTGATAATATTTGGTGACCATGACATTTAAAATGTTATACATAAATACTGAGTTTCAATACAACCACTTGTAAAATGTTGCTCAATATCACAATTTTTCTTTAAAAGCCAATTTTTAAGTAACAAAAGGCCATATCTTAAGCAACCCTAAATTGACAAAAGTGATACTCATAATCCTATCTAAGCCCCGTAAAAAAATCCTATATCAATAAACTATGTTCCACAATTGTTTAAAAAAACTTTTGATGAAATGAATACAATTTAATGATCCATTAAAGATTGTGAATTGTCAATTGTTAAGTAACAAAAGGTCATATCTAAAGCAACCCTTAATGGACTAAAATAAAACTCATAATCCTGACTAATCCCCGCTGAAAATAAATGCCTATATCAATAAACTATGTTCCACAATTGTTCAAAATAACTTTTG
Source organism: Ruditapes philippinarum (assembly GCF_026571515.1). NCBI lineage: Eukaryota > Metazoa > Mollusca > Bivalvia > Venerida > Veneridae > Ruditapes > Ruditapes philippinarum. Next base: position 15,275 of record NW_026851545.1, read on the forward strand.
ATAAAATGAATACAATTTAATGATCCATTAAAGATTGTTTTAATAATGGCCTTTTGTTACTTAAAAGAGGGCATATTATCAGTTATAATCTAATAGCTGATTTATTCTTAAAAAACACACACTTAAAACAACTTATAGTGAGAGATATATGATGATCCTATTAATGTAAGCATTCGAACTTACGTTTTGGTTGAAGTTGCAAACCTATTTGGATACTTTTAGAATTGTAACAGTCTTAACTGCAAAATTTAGAAATTTGAAGATTTTTTATATCAGTTTTTTAAACATTAATTTTATAGTCCAATGACATCAGTTGGTTATAACGATCCACATTTGAATTTGGACATACCAATGGTTAAAGCTCTTGGGAAATCCACAACCATATATCAAGGACAAGTTATTGCAAATCCGGATGCTGTTGGGAATTTTAAGTTTTGTTTGCAAGTTATTACAAAAAGGTTTGAATATTTACCTGCATTATTCCAAGTTTTACATACGTATTCTAACGAAAATATAAACTTTTAATACATCCTTTGGAAAATATCGGACTTTCGAACCTAAACAATATTTCATTATTCATTTATGTACCATTGATTGAGATGTACTATTAAACCTGATCTTTAGTAAATGATATAATTAATATCTCTAAATAAAAAAGGCATGTTTCCTTGATAGATGTGTATATTTTATTTTTATTAGCAAAACAGATGATGAAATATGTGTCAACGTGAATGTTTTGAGTACGTATTCCCCTATATTTACTAATTTTCAAAATATTTTACTTAATTTGTATGACCTGAGTTTTATAAATTGTTTCTTTGTGAACTTCATGTAAACTTTGATTTGATATGAAATATTAGTATTTCTAATGCAGAATTCTATATATTGCCAGCTTAACTGAAATAAAAACAACAACAGATACTGAAAGACATATATTGAGAGGGAAAAAATATGATTTGTGCGAATGAATATTTTCAGTCATTTCTGTTCAATTACAAAACTTATATAGTATATTTTATAATTGCAAATTTTCAGGTACAGCTGCAGAGAAAATCAACAAGGTATTTAAACTGATTCATATAAAACGTAAAATAAAAATGTTGACTTAGAACCTTACTTTTTTAATACAATTGATGATTCATTTCATACTCACAATGTTTATTTCAATATTCAACGAACAAATTTGATGTACTTATATAATTTTTGATGTCAAAATATTAATCTATGCTGGTTGATCATATTTGCAGTACTTTCCTTATTTTCTTCCACCAACTTTGTCATCAGATGGTACTGTTCTGTGTTCGACTGGAAAACCTTGTCATTTTGATATGCATTTTACTTCTGGAGATCAATTTGGCTATGTTGGGAGATGGTAATTAAGATTTGTTACAATTTAGCAATCAGAGATATTTTTTTAATAATAATATCTATACGTCAAAACCAATAAATAACAGAAATGCAAATATGAACAAAAGATTTTAATAATGCTAAAATATAAGAATACAAAATCATTGTCATCAAATAACAAATTCCAAATTGACAAGTTAAAAAAGTAACGTTACTAAGGACTAACAAATTACAAAACATTAGAGAAAATTATATTTGTAAATAACCGTTTTCGATGTTTCTATGCTAATGCAGCCCTAGTTTGAGTGTCACAAGTGAAAACGTAGCCAAGAGTGTTCATGTATTTGATATTAAAAGACAAACTACCGAGTGTTATGCTGATGTGGCTTATTTAACACCGTCGAAAGTTGGCGAACATCAAATTTGTCTCCAGGTGTCTTTACCAGGGTATATGCATATTCACTTTATTATTGTATAAACGTTTTAAGTAATACTTCTTATACTTATCTATAACACACACTTTAAATTGTAAATTTTTTAAAGCTTTTAAGTGATTTGTGTATATACATGTATTAAACTATGCTAATGTAATATAAGGTTTCGACATAGCAATTCTTAAATCTGACAAAATTTGTTTAATATCTTCCAACAGGAAAAAGGGTGAAATAATTTGCTACAACGTCAAAGTGGTTACAGACATTAGAGGAGAAGGTAATTCCTGTTACTTTTTTTGCTTTACTTACTTCACGACGAAGGTTATGTTTATTTAGCACACTCCTTTTAAGTTCTTTATTATTATATTAACTTATCGTAAAAGACATATGCATACTGTGAACATCATTTTACTTTTAGTATTTGCCCATATCCTTTAACGTAAATTGAAACAATATTCTTTTTCTATTTTATGTTGTATGAAGAACTATCAGAGAAAGTTATATCCAATCAAATATACGTAAATTCTCACTTTTTATGATATATTATATTCATGTTATATTCAAACAATGAACTTACTTTACTACTATATATAATGCCCTTTTCCATGCTGAGAATGTCGTTTATTAGATTTATGTATAAATTATGACTAAGAAATGCGTTTATTTTCCCCCTAAAATCTTCTAATTTTTCAGTTTCCAAAAAGTTACTCATTGACCGTTTACCTGAACCATCTTTAGCTTCTGTTCCTTTTTCGCAAATAATATAGTGATTTGGTATTTCGTATTGAAGTCAAAATACTAATTTGATTACATTTTGCTATTTCAAATTATTAAAAGAAATTATTTCAAATTCAGTGCTACTTTCTACACAAGATAAATATCTTATATTTCTAAAACAATAATTAAAACATTACAAAACACATGTTTGTTCTTAAAATTAAAATGTGTATTCGATTTAGGGCGTCATGTGCCTTTTTACAAATTCTAACTCCCATAAGATTGTTTATGTAGTCATATATCGGGAAGGCATGCGCAATAGATGCACTTGTTATTTTCTTTTCATAAAGTTTTCTCACCATGTCGTGAAGAGATTTGTGCAAACAGTGGGAATTGTGTAGCGGATTTAAAATTGGCGCCTTTTAAAACGTCTTGTCGTTGCAAACCAGGTTTTTCAGGACCAAAATGTGAAACAGGTAGATATTTAGTAGAGTTAAACATATCTTGATATTGCTGACGTATGATATTGATCTGTGTCCATGAAAAGTAAAATGAGGAAATAATATCGGCCTCAGTGGCTATTCGGCTATTTAACACCGGTTTAAAATTTGTTGTGAAGGAATTGACTTCGTCAAACCGGCGTTAAACAGCCGATAAACACCCCTCAGGCCAAAATAAAGTCGATTCTAAGAAAACAAGATAAGACAATTTACAATAGCTATTTTTCAAACAGAGAATATTATCGCTGCCGATTTTCGTATCTGCACCCCCTACCGTTACTAAGACCAAAACAGAAACGAAATTATAAGAAAGGTTTCCCTTAATATATCTTTCTTATAACAATTTTAGCTTACCTGTCAGACTGGTTGTATAGTGTTTACATCGGTGCTAAATAACCTCATCAATTTGAGTTTATTTGACGTGTATTTTGGGTCGAGGCCTTATTTACAAAATAAAATGGTGTCGTTATTTATCCATATTTTCGGAGGGAGTGCATGTTAACAAGAACTGCCGGTAATTGTACGCATGTTATTTTCCCCAAATCACAAATCTTGTTTAAATGAATGATTAATTTGCATCGTGACTTTTAAGAATTGCCCAAACCAAACATTTCAAGAATTTACAAACTGAACCTTCTTTGTAATATTTTAAATTATGCAGTTTCAATATATGTTTACATCCATTTAAAAAACATGATAGGCCCAGATATGTTTATGTGTAATTGAAAAATAATAATTACGTTAATTAACAATGAATTTGCAAGAAATATTCCATACATGGTGGTTTTGTTTGTTTGTGTGTTTGTTTCATTTTACGCCTTATTCCAACAGTATTTCAGTCATATAATAAATCCTCAACAGGTCTTACAAAGACGACGAGGTGAGGAAAGAATAGACACATCTAAACACTTAATTGTTCAGCATTTTTTTAATGTTAAGTACTTGATGAATTTAATCTTCATATGTAAGGTACCTGTTTAACTGTATTTCAAATTGGATTTTTAACTTGTAGCCAGTTCTGTAAAATGAAATTACCAATTTCCAATATTAATCCTTGCATATATACTTATTTCTAGATGAACTAACAAACAGTACAGATATTGTATGTTTTTCATGCAAGGACCTTATAGATCCTTCATTCTGTGACTTTATTGAACGCTGCCATGGTAACCAGGTATTCATTTCTTTATATTATGAAATTTAATATGTTTATATAATAAAGTTAGGTGTATAGATAAATAAATGACAAAAATGTTGGATCGTTACAATTGTAAACAATTTCATAGTTAATGCAAATAAAACATACACGTTTTATATTTCTATAAATCTTCATATAAATTGCCTACGAGATATTAAAATGTCTCTTTTTACATTTCGGTAAAATCCAATCAAATTCAAATTATTGATTTAATTTTCTCAAAGACATAATCTTAAGTTTTTCACTATACCAGCAAAAAGGTCCTTTCAAACATTTGTCAACAGCATAATTATAAGTATTACAATTAGCAAGGTGAGTGACCTTATACGCAAGTTTTATTCAAATCTATGTTCTTTGTAGTTATAGACAGTTCTATAAGTATTGCCTCGTACCTTTTTATAGTATACTATGTATTATGCAAATATATCATGTATACCATGAGAAGTCTAAATGGCGTGCTAAAATTAACAAAAGTATGAAGATAGTGAGTACCTTTAGCCATTTAGACACAAGCTTCAATAATAATTACCCATGCTGGGACAATATTTTCTGTACGCCCGAAAAGAATTTCGGCGTATAATATTATGCACTTGGTTGTCCGTCCGTCCGTCTTAGAACCGGTGAAAGGAAACTGAACTTCTTTGCAGAAATGTTAACCATAAAACGATGATGTGCAGAGCGCAGGTTTGACCTATCTCACGTCAATGGCACACTTAATCATTTTGTAGCAATTTCAAAATGTTGTGTCCTCTCTGCATCTTTTGAACCAATGGAAAGAAATTTGTACATTTTTGGAAGAAATATTACTTGTAGTAAGTCGGTGTGCAGACTTAGATAGGAAATATAATATGGATATAACATGACCGTGACCAAAGTATGTCTCGAACCCATTATCACTAGGCCAACGCTTCACATTAAACATTGCTTAGTAAACATTTTTTTTTCAGAAAAGTTTCTTGATTTGGTCTTTACTTTGATTACGCAGACAAATTTACATTCGGGCATATATTGTCCTGCCTTTCAGGTGCTTTTGATTTATATGTATTTGCATGTTGTTGAACGTTTTGTAATTGACAATATTATATAAAATATGTTACTAGTATTACAGACAATGTTTCATCCAGAGTTAAATTTCTAAAATAATTTTTTTTTAAATATTTCTTTGTTTGCAATTTTGAAAACTAAAACCATCTATCAAAATTAGCATCACATAAATTACAGGCATGTTTTGTCGAGAGCTATACTTTGGGTAATGGTAAAAAATACTACAGGTCTGGATGTAAAGATAAACAGGTATGCCGTCACTTTATCAATCATAAAGTCTTTTTGTGTAAAATCGACAAAAAGTATATTGAAAAAATGGAACAAATTTATGTAAGGCATTTATTTCCATTTCCTTATGCTGGTTGTAAGCCAAGCGAAAAATGAATCGTTAGACAATGTTGCAAATCGTGTTTGCTTGTTTATGTAAATGTACTAGGTGTTTGATCTATAACTTGAAATTGTCTCTTAACTTTTGAAAAGAATATTTTTCTTATGAATTTTCACCTATGTTTTTGTGTAGGCAACCTGACAATTAATCTGACGAGCATTGCAATACTTGCTTTAGGTCATTTCCCAACACCTAATAACCTTACTATCAATATAAAATAATGATTTTTATCACACACGCGTGCCGATTTTGCGACTCCGTAAATATGGTATTGCACGGCCGTGAATATATTTTGACATGACGTCATTAGTGTTCTACAAACATAGTGTAAAGAAGCGTTATACTATAGGCGCGTCAATGAAGAAATGACTCTTATTTCACTTTAAACGGTCTTTATTTTGGGTATGTGATAAAAAGAATATTTAATTCGTGTAAGTTCATTTATGAATTTATTGCACTCGTTAAATAAATAATATTATGCCCGCCAGAGGCTCGCATAATATAATTTTATTCAACTCGTGCAATAAATTCAGTATTGAACTTACATTCATTCAATATCCTTTATAACTTATATCACACCTTCTCATATAACTTTTAAGATATGTAACCAACACAGCGTGGCATTCAATGGAACAAATAGCTGTCTTCAGTGCTGTGACAACAGTTTTTGTAATGCTCAAGGTTGTGGTGGATTAGGTAAATAAAGTAATGGTGTATTTACAAATACCATTATACAATTTAATTAAAAGATACATTTAAGTGGTTATAATATGGTTATATATCAGTTACAGCAATAAATTGCGTATTCAATTCAATAAAAACTTATTGGAATGGCAAGATTTTGCTGTGATATATTTTTCAACAGGACAGTATTAATTTATAATTTACCGGAATTCAATAAATTTCTGTATAATCAGACGGAATTAGTGGTAAGACTAGCGAAGAAAGTATCAACTTAGAATTAACTTATTTTCTTTTATTTTTTTCAGTTTAATAACACCTTTATTGAAATAACATATGTAGGTTTTAAAGTAACACTTTTCGTTTGTGATACATTTCCAATCTCTCCTTCAATGTCTTGTTACAGATATACCTATCATCTAGTTTTGATGCTAGATATTCTTCACAAGCATGTACTTTATAAGAATAAGTAACAAAGCATAATAGAGTATATGTTCAAACAGTTTATTGTAATGAACTAATGTAAGATTTAAGGCTATGTAAAATAGTATTTATTGTAACAAATGTTGAATGTCTAGTATAAATTCTTGAAAACAATATATTACATTTTTTATTATTATTGTTATAAAAAGCGTTGCCGCCTCGTCAGTCACGAGGTCCACTATGTCTCGACTGTGCTCGTGTAAAAGATCCGGTAGATTGTGAGAAAATAGCATTTTGCTCTTCTGGTGAGGTAGTGTACTTTTATTTCAAATCTAGAATCTATTATTTAAGATCCATGTTAAGCGTAGAGAATCATAATAATAAAACAAGACCGGTTTTACTTTGACCTTAATGTTTATACTCACACGTAAAAGGGCAAATTTAAAATTGTTGCAGGCTCAGTTTGGGCGCAATTAAAATAAGTCTGTTGAAGGATTTTAGTGAAGAATGCAAACTACCATCATACACACAAGGACCCACTTATGCAGAAAACAGCATTTAAATGAGAATATTAAAGTTATTCTTTGATATTTAATTGAAACATTAATATTCCTAAATCGCATTTGTAAGTAAACGATATTCTCAAATGCACCTCAGAAATATTTCGTAATGTCGTTTCTTTCATTTTTTTCATTTAAAAAGTCCGTATTATATAAATAACACTTAGGTTTGTTGGTAACAGAAAAAATATCATCCCAAGGAAAATACTGTTACCCGACGCAGCAGTATTTTTTACAAGGGATGATATTTTTTTTGTTACTCACAAACCTACTGTATAGCGCATTATATCTGCGGTGTCAAATGTTGGCGTTTTTTAAAGTGTTTTGAATTGGCGGGGTCATAAATTGGCGCAAACGCTTTTAGACCGCCAAATTAAAACACTTGTTGGCATAAATATGGGGTCATGAATTGGCGATTACAAATAAAGAATAAAAAAAATAAATAAAAATAACACCGGTCACGCAGTAGTTGACTGTCCTCGTTTATTTTACGGCATACGGTATACCTATGCTTGGTCACCTTTGTATGCCCTATTATCCTGCAGTCTTTAAAGCGTGAACAATTGTTCACGGTCACCACAACTGATTGCTATATAATTACAGTTATCATTAGTTTTATTTCAAATTATGAAACATAACAGTGAAAACGAAACAAATACTAGTTTACTTAAATTCGATAATAAATGACATTTAGATTTGTTTCTATATATAATTAAATGAGTTTCGTACCAAGACTTAAAAATAAACAAATTCTTTTCAGCTTACTTGTAATGTTTATTTTTATTACAAATAATCAAGGGAGATTACTCGGACAAACCAAAGCTATTTTACCATGAGTTGTCTACCTTTCAAAGAATAATGGCGATGATCTAAAATGGCGGTGCTTTAAATTGGCGGTGTTTTGAATTGGCGCTACTGACCCTGACCGCCAATATAGCCAAATATAAACCAAACATATATATACAAACCCCCGCCAAAATAAGTACTTATACAGTATTTGTTATTATTTTATTACCCTGAACAAATACTGTAATGATCTGAAATTTTCAACTTAATGTAATTGTAACAAACTCGAACCAAGAATAACAATAACTCAGCTATCCTTACATTCCAAGCTGTACTTGCCCTTGAGAAAATATTTTACCTTTATTCAATTATATTATACAAGTCATAAAGCATACAATAAATAAGCTGTGTTTGATTTTAAGAAAAATCAAAACACAAACCCATTCTACGTTTATGATCTGAGAAATTTGATCCTGCCCGCCTTTTTATATACTCATCATCATGGACAGTGAAATATCTTTATAGTGTTTAAGATCTGTCTACCATTTGTTTTGTGTTTTATTGATTTAATTCGTTTTCGTTAAATATGCCTTTTTTGCATGCATTTATCGTCTGTTTGCTTCATTTTGACACAAATTCATATGCAATAAATTCCAATAAAAACGGATGTTTACTTTATGACCATTCAACCAAAATATATTTAAGACGCGATAATCTAAGTCACAAGCAACTAAATTCTCTGGCTATTAGTTCAACATGAAGAAACCATGATCGTCAGAAATATACTCACAAAAAGATTTTGTCATTTTCTTAATCACTAAATGAATATAACGTGGTTGAGTTCAACGTGTTTAAATACCTTTTATGTTTATATATAAGAGACAATTGATGCATTTTCCAATCTTCTTTCTAGTCATGTAGTATCGAAAAACTAAAATGGGGCGATGCATATCTGTACCACCTCGGATGTGAAAGTACACCTGTAAGTACATCATCTTTTTTGTAATCATATCACATTTCCATGAAACATTTTTAACACGTCTCATTTTTGTAGTTCATTTTATTCCTTTATGAATAAAATGTGACACAAATTTATTGAAACATGTTTTACGATACATTTTATTTTAATGTATTATTGCTGCTCGATTAACAACGAAGGTAACACTTGAAAGGTGTTTCAGTACATATTAATATCGGTAACTGCAATTTGTTGTGGTTAATTATATATCGTGATTAAATGTTTTATACGAAGTATTCCAAACATACTTTCATTTAACTGAACTTGCAACTTACCTATTTTTATCAATAAAATGAGCATGTTGTTACTGAATAAATCTGTTGCCAATCGGTGCAAGGGTAGATTTGTAACCACAGAAAAGATATGTAGCCACAACGACAACAGATATTCTTAAAAAACATTTGAAAATGTAACATTTGAAAACAAAATTTGATTGTTTAAAACTTTATGTTTACAGCAATGTTCCTTTGAAACTAACAGTAGGGCAAGTGATGTACAGTTTGAGACGAGGTCTATGTCTGTATGCCATAGTTGCTGTCACGATGATTTTTGCAACCGGAATTGTACGACAAAACAAACAGACACACAGCAAATATTTGTTGGATAAACTATGACATATAATGAATAATCACATGTTATTTATGCAGTTAAAGGTCTTTTTTACGTTTTAATCAGATTTAATCGGGTAATGTTTGAATTCATGCAGTACTATTAACTGGTAAATGGCGCTCAAAAAGGTAAAAAATTATATGATTTGTATGTATTCTTTTATTCAAGTTAAATTTCAAATGAAGTATTTTAGTTTTCATGAGCATAGAATTGTAGTGTTAAGACAGAAAACGCCCTCATAGTATAATGAACATTGTAAGAGCACTTTAAAGATACTAGTCGGTTACAAAGCGTTTCTCTTTCTTAGTTGTCTTATGCCCGTCTTTTACAGGTACATTGTATCTGATTTGTAACTGAAAGGTTCTATGTTTAAAACACGTGAATAGAACACAATACGTGAAGAGTACTATCATTTATAATCAGTGTATGTATAAATGTAATCCCGATGATATAGGATTCAAAACATTTAGCAAATTAAAAGGATAAAAACATAACCTCCAAAAAACATTTTTTCATCTCTTGAATGTCTGAAAACGTTGCCAATGGCCATAAAAACATTTAATTTACTCAGTGACAAATATACTTTGCGACAATACCTAATGACGGTTCATGACATATTAAAAAAAATGTGCAAGAGTATAAAAATACAAGGCATAGCTACATTCATATCTACATTCAATGCACACAGCCTTGTTCAATAAATAAAGCGAACAAAAACAAAATCGAAAAAAATGGCTGCAATATGCTATGTATTCTGAGTTGATAAGTACTGTTTCATTTTAGCGTCTGGCAATATTTATATATAGTCTTCCCATAAAGCATAGCAATGTAAGAACATATTAAAATTAGTTTATTTGGACTCTTTGGAACATACTGAAACTAAAAGTATATTTATGTACAAAGAATACAATACAAGTTGCACCTCTTTCTTATTCGGCGTTGTGATATATCAATGTCCAAATATCTGTAAAAGTTGTGGTATAAAGTTTGAATAGTTAAGTACAACAACTACATGTGCAGTTATCAAAGAAAATATGGAACGCTAAATTTATTATTTCTAATGATAGTTATTAGAATTAATGTTTTTTCTCCAAAGGATAAATCATACAAAATTACATCCTGTTGATGATAATTCTAGCAAGGAAGTGTTTAAAAATGGATGATTCAATTCTAGCAATTCTAGAACGAGTTTACGTGTATGAATGTTTATACACTTGGCACGTTAAAGAACCAGGAGTAGTTTCTGGAATTACCCGTATCTTGCACTATCATACACAATCTAAAATTACTAGTACTCTTCTGAAGGACTCCAGTGGTGAGTATTATAAACTCAAATTCATTCAAGTAGATTTTTACCAGATTTCTATATAGAAACTGAATGAAAAAGAACATATTTGTGCTCAGTTTCGATAAGTCGATGTTCTTGATTTGTCGGGAGCAAACTGAAAGTTCAGATATTTTATCCTAAATATGAATGAGCAGAATTCTTATATTAATTATGTGACCGATTTCAATGTCAATTTTAATCGTTAGAAAGTCCGTATATAATAACTCGAGTACATTTAACAATAAACAAGTCGGAGTCCCCCAATTATCTTGATATTTTCCATAGAGATATATTTCACAACTTTTGTTTAGCTGCTATGAGCATTTCTGATCAACTTTTTTATAAAAGTTTTTTTTTTCTAAACACAGTCGAGTCTTTTAACAGCTTTCGGATGCTTATATCTGCGTAAAAATAAATTTTAGCCGTAAACCTTAATTACTATATGATTCAAAAGACCGTGAGAGATTACAGATTGATACTTCTTACTCAACATTCAAGCAGTATATTGTTCATTCCTGACATAACATGATTGTAATTCATTCATGTGTCTTAATATGATACTATGTTGCATGAAGTTCACAATGATCTCTTTTGCAAGATATTATTAATTTACCTCCAGTTTTAGTTATAACGTCATTTGTTATATAAACGTCTGATTTGACGACTGTCATTCAGTAAGATACGTGAGTTACAATATACCTGAAAGAAAGGGAACCCCCCCCCCGGAAGCATTAAAACCAGCAAAATTACATGAAGATTGCAGACTCGGTTTGACTGAGTCTGAACATGAGGGATACTGTAATGCAAAAGTGCAACATCCCTCACGCCAAACACGCTTTTATTGTATATCCTAAATAATTACCATACATTTACAAAAACAGCATGATTTCATCAATTGTTTCTTGAGTTTAACTGAACCAGCTGTTACCTGTAACATATTATTCTTCACTTATCTCGTTTCCTCTTTAAGTATAATAGTTTTTCATGTAAGACAATGGATGTTCAGGAACTTAGCTAGACAGCGGGAGCAGCCGAAACAGCCGCAACACATTTTTGTCCGGCTGTTTCAGCTTCTCCGGCTAGCAGAAATCCAGTTCCGGCTGATTCAGCTAGCTAAAACCTGTGAAAAAAATTGGTTTATTCAAATTACGTATCACCTCGATCTCTGGCTCTTCAGGCTGATCAGAATAACCAAAATCAACGCTACTGAAGATGAAAAAGATATGAAGACAGATTTACGAATATTCGTGTCCTGCAAGGTGTGACTATGTGTCAGCTGGTATAGGTTTGTCCGTCGGGAATGCTTTGGTATTTTGCCGACGTTGAGCCGAAAATCATGCTATAAGTGACCATTTCAGATCATATTCCGCCAATTCCGGCTGGCCTCTGTGAGCCCCAGCCTAAATCCACACAACCCATAGTTAGCGGGGTCTGATCGTGTGTCCGATGGTATAGGTGTGTTCGTCGGGAATAATCTGTTATCCTGCCTATTTTTGAAAAAAAAATCATTTTCATTCCAGCATAGTTTGCCTTTTTTTCCATTGGGTTCAAGTCTATATTATTTAACCTTGAGTAAATAGAATTCACATAAAACACGATATTACAACATATTAAAATAATATTAACATCCATTTTGTATCATAAGCATACTTTGAAAATAATGACCGTTACGTTTATTATATCGTGGATTGAGTGTAGATACACGTGCAATACACGTGCAATGAAAATATCACGAAAAGAGGCTGTTTCGCACCTATCTTTTCACTATTCAGATTGCCCCGTAAACTGTTTTTAATTCCAGAGCAAATTTCTATATCGAAACATGCATTAATCACAGGCTTTCTTTCAAATTATAAAAAACACCATCATTTTCCCAAATTATTTTATAGACGATTCTAACCACAGGCACTTGAAATATAGCATGCATAGATATTTAGAAGCTTAGATATCTAATTTCATTTCAGATCAGTTTCTTATTTGCAAATTCGACACTGGCCAATTTAATAATGCTAGAAAACATGTAGTATAAGTTATTATATTATTCAAAGGGAGATGACAACTTTGCTACCAGGATATAAAAAAGCCAAGCAACCCGCCGGTGGGTCATGATTGAATAGAACAATCACAATGCCTATATATTAAATGACCCAAATAACCATCAATAGAAAGGAGACTGTTTGGAGAGAGCATGCAATTCTCTAGAAGAACATTTGAATATTATACTGTCGTTGTTCAAAATGCCCAGCTATCCGAAGTAAATTATTTTTCAGTATAATTTTGGATATTTTGTTTCCATTTTCCCCTATTGTCATGTATCAAAATTCTATTTAATTATGAAAAACTCGGTTTTGTATTCTTGATTTTCCGTTATTACTTTGTTCATGTTTGCTCTTCACTTCGACAAAATTCTAATAAACCGCAAACTTTTTAAAAAATAAATAAAATAGTTGCTGTTAAAATACATTAACAACAATATGCATATTTAATACATGATTGTATTTAAATTTATTTATTAATCTAAAAACAAAAGAAAATAGCAACTTATTAAATTGAAAAGCCTAACAGAGAAGGTTATCATGGTCACCTTAAAAAATATAAAAAATAACGTCGTTCATGGATTGATTTTATTTGAATAGTTTATAACTTCATCTCTTAAGCGGCAATCCAATTGATATAATTTTACAAATCATATACTGACTGTCCTCCACCCGATAAATAACATGCCTTTAGTCACTAATCGGCTGTTATACAATTGAATGTTTTATAATGAGAGTGATTGCCAGATTATTGGTCTTTATGTTATGTTGACTTGTTCTCAGACATTTCCTATATGAAGATTCAGTTGAATGTCCTTCATAGTAAAAAAGGGACAACATGATTAAACACAATATATAAGTCGATTGTAGCAAATGATTGTAAAATGACACAATGACGTTTTGCTTAAAGGTCGACAAAATAATAAACTTTATCATATGATCAAAAATAGCTGCTATCATTGGTTAAAACAGTAGTCAACAGCACATTTTATAAAATCATGTTAACGGGGTGAAGTATCATATTCACTGGTTGAATTGGATTTTCACAGTCTCAAAATGGATTGCTTATAGACGCGTGCTTATTAAAAAATAATTGTTTCCTTTTGTTCTTTATGGCATATTTCTCGATTAAAGTATCATTACTTTACTATAGTAGTTAAGGTGCATCAAACGGCAGCCATATTGTTTTGTTGAAAATTTTAGGATAAAAATTAAAACTTTCAACTGAAGTATTCTGAGGTACATTTGAAAAGGAAACTGTTGAGGCATTAATCCTTTACCTATAAAGAAACTGTTACATTACCTAAAAAGAAAAAGAAAATTAAAATAAAAACAAAAGCCTTACCTGAAACAGTTTGCAGCACATGTAGCTTGTATGTCAAAATAAAGTTCTTTCCAATGATAAATATTTGATATGATGAATGAAAACTATTAAAGTAACATCTATTTTAGTGACACTATATCTCCATTACCTGAAAAAATTATTTATCAAGTGAAAATTTATATTCTAATAAGGCCAGTAAATACAGCATTATCTAAGTCCAATGTTTACATAGCATGCATACAAAAGTAGTGCAAGGTTAAGTATGGTGTACTATTATGGACATGGGTTACTGATAAAATAAGTTACTGCAATAATCCTTAAGATAAACAGGATAATATTCCTATTGTAATTTGCCATTAAAATGAATTAAAACATGACCTTCTTGCACAATTAATTAATTCAGAAAATAACATTATAATAGTATTAATAATTGCATTCAAAAGCTGTTTTGTAATATGATTTTAATATAACAAAAATAATGTGCATAATGATATTTATATAATTTTTAAATACAATTTTTTTCAATATAAAAACATACAGTACATGGTATAAAATAAAGTGGAAGAGAAATAAAGTATACCATTACAAATCTATGAAAGTTAAGGTGCCTTCATTATAGTCTTTGATCAAGGAATCGACCTCATATACTGCGTCAGGATTTCCGTCTTTTCCAGAAGATACAGAAAGTACGGTGCCTTTGTACCAACTTAGGTAGCCATCTGATTCTGTCCACTGGTGGTTTATTCTCCTTCCAAGGAATTTTAATTTTCTCAAACGTGTTGATCTGCAAATTTGTATAAAAATATTAATTATCCCTTTCAATTACATGTTAAAGGCAATTAAAATATGAAATAAATATTACTAATCAGTGTGCGACTTAAAATAAAGTTGCAAGTTCAAATTGCTCATTTATTTGGATGTTATGCAAAAGAAATCTTTCAAAATAGTAAATCAAAGTTACTTTGACAACACCTTACAGGTGTTTATAGTCTATAAAGGCAATAATATAAGTTTATAATCATCATGATAAGAAAGGATTGCATGTACTGCACCATATCTTGTAAACATTTGTCAATTGTGTTACAGTGCATGGTAAAAAAGTACATGAACATAAATTAACATAACAGCTACATTGAAAAAATATAAAATTAAAGTAAGGGTATATTGAAAATTCTAAACATCATTTAAAATACTTATTTATACATGTATTCAGTGCAATGTAAACAATAATACTGTTATATACCAACTGTACTTAAAAAACACATTTAAATTGTACCTTTCCATGTTTTAAGAAAAAAAAACCTGTTAATTAAGACCACCTGGCTTTCAACAACACTTTTTATGTTTTCTCCATAGTGGTATTTCCTAAACAAGTTTACAGCTCTTAAAAGAGTAAAAATTGGTGACATTTCCTATGTAACAAAATTCTTTAAAAATCTTAACTAAACATAGTTATATACATTAAAATAAATAACCTTTTACTTGATTCTCTTGGTATTAAAGGCGTTTCAATGTAAATATCTGTGTCTGTCTTAATCTGAGTATGCGAGTCTTTTTGGTCCAATTTGTCACATTCACTTCTTAGAGTTCTTTTTCTCTGATCTCTTGCACGATGTACCACAAAACTGTAAAATATAAAAATGAAGGATTAGACAAAAGATACAGGTTACAATAAATATATATTTATTATTATACAAGGTAATTTATTACATATGATGATATATATGTAAGCATATGTAAATATGCTGAACAAAACCAAAACATTACTACTATAAGAAATGAGTAGTACATTTATTGGGAACATACCCATGGTAATTCAGGTTTTCTTATTCCAGATAGAGTACTATGTCTTGGAACTGCTAATTCAGGTAGCATGTGGGTGAAATAGAAAGCCTTTAATATGGGAATTATAACTTTACTCCATCATTCTGTATCACAGTATATGCGCTGAATAAACATATCATGTGGATTTACTCTTCGAATTATTAGATCACACCATTTGTAATTCATAATATTCATCTGACCTTGTATTTTATAAAAATATTTATGATTTTTTTCAGTTGAATAATGCCATTCTGCACTGACAAACAAAAGGCTTTATCATTTTCTGCTGATTCTTTGATCATTGCTTTTTTGTTCTGTTTTTTTAATAAAGTCTTAATTTCAATGAGACTTCAGGACCTTTGGATCCAACCACTACACCATTGCTGGAGGCTGCTAAAAAAGGATTCTCTTTGTCAACAATAAGACCCGGAATATCAATTTTGTATTTAAGATTTTCTTCTTTTTCTTTTAAATTAATGTACTCAATTCTTGCAATATCCTCTTCACTTAACCCTTTCAAAGTATACATGTTTCCTTTAAAGTTGGAATAGAGAAGCCTTTTCACTAAATTGGGACTGTTATTATTTTGAGATCTTGACATCACTTCTCCAAATACAGATCTTGTGAGTCTTTTCTTTCTTTCAGCAAACCAGTTAAGATTACTTGACTGACCACGTTTATGCTGTTCAATTAATTTTTTATTGCATGTAGATATGGTTGATTTATAAAACATATCACATTCCTTTTTTAATTGTGATGGACTGATATCAGCTGTATCTTGCAGCACAGTTTTGCCATATTCTTTTCTTGCTTTCTTACTGCTGCTTTCAACAGATGATTTGCCTTTTCAGATAGACGATTCAGAAATAGAAAAATGTCTCTTAACAACTCATCAATATTAAAAATTTTCTGTGATATTGTCTTACCGCCCTTTCTTAACATTTCAATTTCACTTTCAGAATATTTTTTTACAGAAACAGTCCAGTACTCGCATTGGCTTATTATAATATCTTCTTCATCATTATTGCTATTTTCCATTTTGTTATCATTTGATTGTGTTATGTCTGTATCTTTTTCCTTATTTTTACAAAAATCTGTAGAACATAAATCATGTAAGCCAAGGACATGTCTCCCGGCATTTCGTATATCCTGTTTAAGTTTTTTTTAATTGCTGTCATTTTATTGGTTTCAGAACTTCGCATTACAATAGCGCATCTTACTCAAGAACAAATTCTTCTAATGTTATTTCTCGTGAGTTTACCTTTTCCTTTATAATGGGGCTTTTCAGATATTAAACGTTCTTAATTGGATCTAAGGCATTTAGTGGCATGGTTAGCAAATTCAATTTTTTCTACATATTGCCCCAAACAGGTACATTCTTTATAATATTTGCATAGACGGAAGTGTCTCCATCAGCTATTACATGCATGTATCTCACTCCATGTTGTTTTCATAATTTAAAAAACCTTCTAAAATTATGTCACTCTCCATTGCCTGGGCAGATTCAATCCAGTTTTTAAAGCACTCATGCTGTACTGGTTCTTCATTTACAGTTTCAGCACGGCTACATATGTAACAAATTTTATTTCTGATACCTACATGCAGAAGTTTCTTTGTTCTAGCCCCAAAAATGACGGCAACTCAAGCCATGGCATTGTAGCTATGTTTGTGACTTCGCTTACTCCAGCCTCCATCACATATGACAGTTATTGCTGGAATACCTTCAAAATATTCGTCATTTTCCTCTGCCAATGCACGCTCTTCCTGACCTGCTTTCACAAGTTCTTCATCAAGAAGGGACTTCCACATATGTCCATTCTCATTCTCAATTGAATAGTACTTTTTTCAGTAATGCCCGGAATTCCTATACTTCCAAAACATTCATTGAGCGAAGGGCAACCTCCTCCTGTTACCATGCTACCCCAAACTGATCGAACATTGATATATACCATATTTGTATAACAAACTTATCACTATTTTCCAGTTCAAATGTCTTACCATATCCTTGGCATTTGCAGGTGATGATAGTATAAAAACCATTCCTTTTTTTCTCTTTCCAGGACAACAACATGGTCATTTGAAAGGGCTTTCATGTGAGCTTCAGTGCAAAGAGCGGCATGTGAAGTTATTTCTAAAATGTGATCTTTCAGTTTATGCATGTTAATGATTCTACTACCTTCTAAATTATCTTTCAATGATGTTATATACAGTCTTTCTTTTTCTATATCGAGCAAACATTTGAATTTTCTAGCTCTCTGAAAAATTATTTTATTAAGTGTAAATTTCAAACCTTGTTTTTTCTGCCTAATATAGAATGGGACCACATGTTTAAGATTCCTAAATTTTCTTCTCAATTTTTCAACTTTTATGACAATTTGCCTTCTATATTTCAAACTATGAATTCCAGTGGCCTTATTAAAAACTTGTCTTTTCCCTTTCTTATTTCTTTTTTACCCATCCTGATGGATAAAACTTTCTGGTGCCACTACAATATTTCCTTAAATTTCAAGCGATATGTTCACCACAAGTTATCCAAGTAGTAAATATTTCCAAATTAATGAATACACTGACACAAAATTTAAAATAAATTCCATAATTGATATATCAAAGTAAATTCCAGTAATTTTGAGCACATCAGTACACCATAGCAAGTTACTTGTATATCCACTTTCATTAATGTCATTTCACGCTTCATGAGTTTGAAAATTATTTTTGTAAAACAATATAAATTTCTGGCTTATTTACATTCAAAGCTAAATTAAACTAATACAAATGCAGAAATGTTCCAAAGAAATTAAATAGAATTAATAAAATCGTTTTCCCAGGACATTCGATAACCTGTTGTTTTTGTTTACATTTTTTTGAAAGGAAACGAAAGATACTTTTTTGTAAATGGTAAATCATCGTACAACATGGTTTGATAATTTATGGAATAAAGAAATAGAAGAAAGTACCAGTATATAAATTTTACTAAATACATCTGATTTTACCGGTACTAAGTTAAAAGAAGTTTAAAAGAAGATTTTCCGCCACAACGTGTCTACATCCCCGCAATGTTTGATTACTTGGTACCCATTCTAACAAACTATAGTTATCGTTACGCGTACGACATTGGGGTAACCATAAGAAATCCATATCCGCCTAATTGTACGGAATTAAAAGAACGTACGCGATTGTTCAAAGTTCCATGATATAATACGTTTATTTGAAATACGTTTGTTATATTGATATTTTTCAACAAAGACGAAAACAAAATGATAAAAGAAATGTCACTTTCCTTGATATGCGCCAAAATTACCCGATCATTCAGGTGAGGTCTACTTCAGTGTATGAATATTTTTTACTTCCTTCCGTTATGCGGTCAACAGAAAGCCGAAAAAAGTAAATAAATACAAGAAAGATATTACTATGTCAGGTATAAAGCGATCGAAATGAAATTCTGTGTATTTATGTATGGTCTATGAATATTTTTGTTCATGGGAATATTAATCAGTTAATTTATTTAAAAAAGCGAAGCATAAAAAGAATATCCTTTGGGGAAAAACGACGTAAAAACAGACACATTTGATAAAATGGCGGGTCAAAAATATATGCCGAAGCACGTGAAAAGTTTTGAAAACGTAAAGGAGGTTATTTAACAGAAATTTATCATTCGGGTGCACTAATTTGATATATTGACTAAATGTTTATGAAAATATTTGTATAATTAAACCGAATTTTGACATAGCATAGTGTGTAATTTTCAGTTTCAAACTTGTGCAACACTGTCATATTTTGATTTTTGAATAAATAAGTTACTCCAATGATGACATATTCCTATATATTTATTAAATTTAAACTTTTTTTACTCAATACTCTTCTCTATTTTGCAATTCAGCAACTGCCATTTAATGTCGAGGAGTAGCACATTCACAAGTTTAATGTACCTTAAAAAGTACACCGCAATGATGCGCAGCGTTCGCGAAGTTGTTACACGCTGACACGTGCATCTTTTTTTCCGCTCTTGATTACGGTTGTACCTTTTGTTATTTTCTTAATTCTGATAGTCTATACATATAATAAAACAATTATTTATTAGTGAGCCATTGAATATGATGTGATATTCACCGGCAGAAAATCATATTGACCTCGGCTGTCGCCTCGCTCAACATGTCATATGCCGGTAAATATCACATCTTATTCAATGGCACACTAGTCAATAATTGTATAATATCTAACGGTTTAAGTAAAAGGCTAGTTATCTTTTCAAATAACTCTATAACTCTTCCGGCTGAATAAAGCCTAAGGCTCACAAGACCCAGACGAAAATTCCAAGATTCGTGATAAAATGACATTGCAATTGATTTTCGGCTAAAAGTCGTAAAAATATCGAAGTATTCCCAACCAAACAAATTTAATCAGCAGACACAAGAACAGTCTTATTAAGCATACCGCTAACACTTTTCTGTGGAATTGAGCATTAAGCTCACGTTTGCCAGCCAGATTTTCCAAGATTTGAGGTAAAATGATCTTTTTCGGCCGGTATCGGCTTAATATCAACAAAATACAAGAGTATCCCTGCAAACACATATATATTTACAGATAGATAGTAATCTAAGCATGCCTATCGTGGCATATTACTGGCAACAGTTAAACATATAAATATCGCGTTAACTATCTGACTCACTAGTTGGTTCTTGTGTTTACACAATAAATAAAATAATCAGACTACCTAGATATTTGTCAGTTAGGTAATTAAATAAAGAATAAATATCTAACATCCAAAATCTTTAAAAGTGCCAAGAACATTAAACAGTTCAGTAAATAAATAATGCGAAATATTTCGGAAACATCCAAGTAGTTGTAAAAACAACAACATTCCTCTTTAAACTGTTAATATATATAGTAACAAAAAGTATTTTAAGGCCATCATGCTAAGGTCTAGGTCATTATGTAAAACAATCTGCCGCCATGCTACTCGGTATTATTTTTTAATAATAGGTGAGTGAAAGAGCGCACATGCAAAATGACATGACTTTCAAGATGACTTCCAATGTTACGTAAACTGGAGTCACTTTCAAACAAAACTTTAGATAAGATTCAGATGACATGATCCAGCGGCATCGGGACAGTTTAACATTGAAAATTCTAAATTGAAGGAAAAATCCAATAACTGTGTAATAGCCAAAATGTGACTTGCGGAAATTCCTAAAATAACTTCATATTGAGATTAGATCTGTAGAAAAGAAGACAGCAAATGTAAAAAAATAAATATTCATTAGCCAAATAATTTGTCATGTATATATCTAGACCTAGAGCTACACAATGTAAAACGTGAAACAAATGTAAGAATAAAATCATTTACATAACAGGGAAATACGACGGTTGTCCAATATATATTGAGACTGTGTTCACATCTTTTATTTGATAATTCAACGGTTATACATAATAACAAAATTTATTTATATCTGAATGCAGTATAAAAATATTAAAGTAATCTATAAAACTGTTTTAAAGTTACAGAATTTATAAGAAAGTCATGTTTGCACTATGGCCCCGCACAACAATATGTCGCGACGTCAGCGACATCGTTCGTGCAGTAAACGTCGCTATGATGTCTTATCATATTCAAGGCTTTTCAAAATATGCTTCCGAATGCAGAACACATTTGTGGTGGCCTGCAACCCACTGATTGATGGTAATGTCTTTATATCACTCACTTGTTGTTGACTTTATAATACCATTAACGCCTATCCGTTTCAAGCGCTGACTGAATCAACGCAAAGCTTGACGTTTTCAAGGACTTTTTTCTGCCGGACCTATGTTCGTGTTTCAGGGATGTGTGTCCCTCAGAAAGCTTTTTGTGCCACCTAAATACTAACGTATGAAACACATGTCTTTCTCCTTAACCTCTAGCAACATTGTAAATGTTTCCGTCGCCGGTTTTCCTAAATGCAAGCACAACTTAATGTTCGCCCGCACTTCAAGACGTTCTTGCGTCATAATCTTAACATGACCTCATGTCAAGGTAACCGTGAACAACTGTTGATAACATAAACGTTTTACGACCAAATGACGTAAGTTTTTCACATGACGTCACTGATATAACGTACAAAATATTACGTTATTGCAAAAATTGTTTCTTAGTTTACTTTATATTATAAGTTACGTCGTTGTAAGAAACAACAGGCGGGGCGATAACGCGTTACTATGAATATTGAAAGTATTATAATTTCTATGTCGCGTTATATTTTTTTCTACCAATGCCGGTAATCTGGCCTTGAAAAAGTTATATTTAATAATGATACCACATTTTGTTATATTTCATGTTAGAATGAAAATATATGAGGACAGTCTTATTATATATTGAACAGCCCTCGTATCTATATCCGGGGGAGGGGACTTCTAGAGCTAGTTGGTTGGTTTGTGACACACTTTATCCAAATATTGACAGATCCGTTCAAGCACACAACTTTACAAGAAAAAATAGCACATAACTGTATTCGTACCAATGAAGACCATACACGGTTTGTTTACTTGAATGACAGATATTTCGTTTTTCAAGGCGCTCTGTGACAGATACAATTCACGAGATTCAACTATTTCTACCCGAACACCACCAGCCTTAAGCAAATTAAAACGCAAAATACAACATGATAACAAAATGGACGCCAAACTACCTGCAAAAGGGGAGACGTTTCTTAGAAAGGATGTAAACCAATGTTAGCGACGATTTCTAACGCTGTATTTCATTGCAGACCCGGCATAGGTACTGATCTGTATTTAAAAGTTATTGTATGGTTTCTGCTCGCCATTATGCGATAATTGTCCGAAAATGTCCATAATGGCCTTAAGGCCTAAGTATAGTCATCTTCAGTTCGTTATCGCATAATGCCGAACAGATACCAAATATTACCCTCTAAATATAGATCAGTTTTATATTATTTGCACACCGTGAACTTAAAAACACGGTTAGATATGAAACTGTCATTTTGTTTATTTTTTATTACTTGTCAAATGTATATTGGCTGTATATCTTAAACGATCCTTTTGCGTCTAGATCTTTTAAAATGTGATACCAAAAATGATTTGAAAACTTGACAACAACGTCTTTTTTTGGATTGAATAATCCCCATATGTAAACAATCATCTGATAAGACAGGCATTAGTGCGATGACTACATAATAACTTTAACTCAGACATAGTATAGGTATAATGGTATAAGTTAATGATATTGTGTAGATATCTGATTAGAATAAAAGTTAATAAAAACACATCATTGATGGAGAAAAAATTGTGATTATAGTTTATCATCTTCTACAAGGTCTTTACAAAACGGCAAAACAAGGTTAGTACAAATTTTCAGAATAACAGAACATAAATTTATTTTGTCGAAAGCGTTGTTCAGCATTAAGACATATACAAACAAGTGTTCATGGATTGATTGATACATGCATTCACATACAAACTGTGTATCAGATATTGACGGAGTACGAGGTATTTCCTTAACAGAAAGATCGATGTAAGAGGTCGATAGCCAACCAACAAATCGTCATACTATTGGCAAAAGCAATGATATCGAGTTCAGATACAATTTTTATATAATGTGAAGTGTCTAGAACATTTAACATGTTGTGGAATATGTCATAACGATCACAGCTTTATAGAAGCAAGCTTCAAGCATCAATTGTTGTCATATTGTGAACGTATTTAATGCATATAAAGATACATAGATATAGATACACATTTAACTCTATGCCCTTTCTCGGTCACTTAACAAAAATAAACTTTGGCTTTTATCCATTTCCATTTGACTTCTGCATTCCTTTATAAAACTGTCAACCAGTCAATTTTTAAGTGCGTGCTGAAAACAAGTTAACCTCCGCTAGCCATTTCTGAGTCAGTAACATTTTTAAATCATATAATCAATTCTTTTCACCATTTTTACAATCAAACAACAATTTCAATAAAATATTCAATAGAATATAATTTTCACTTTTTACTATATTAAACCACTATTTAACAATACACATTTTCCAGTTTACAAACAATTGGTATTGGCCTGTTTCAATATACACAGCAGCATTACAAGTTGACATATTTACATTAAACGTTCTATAAAGGAATTTTCTGCGAAAACATTCCTCATTACTAAGTTCCATATATCACATAAATTACTTGATATAGATGTAACAAAAGTGTCAAATAAATTTAACTAATGATTCACCGATATTTCCATACTCTTTGTTAACGTATGCTAGGAGTGAATAACTTACCGTGCTTTGTCCGGCAAGGTGTCTATAACACGTTTGAATGGTCATAGATAACATTCCCTGACACCACCCAAATAGACCGGCTGGGTGCCAAGGACTTCGAGAGGGCACAATGATAGAAAAATGAGTCATGCAAGTATATTTTAGAATTATGTGTTTAAGACAACAAAGAAAACAATAAGGTCCGATACGAGAATAAAATAAAAGGGATAAAAATGGATGCAGAAGAAAAAGAGGGTGGGGGAGAATAAAACGATAAAGTACGTCGATAATTTAGTGGTTTTATTCAAATGATTTGTCCGGTAATGAAGTTGTAGGACGTAAGCCTACAATCAGCCCTTTGCCTTGCTTTTCCTTTATATGAATCAATTAAATAACGAGGTTTCCTACAACTTCATTACCGGACAAATCATTTAACTAAAACCACTTAAATATCGAGGAATGATTTATTCTATTATATGATCATGAAATTCCTGAAAAATCAAAGATAATATTGACTTTTTGGCAATTTTTGCTAATGTGCACTACTACTTCACTGACATAAGAAAGTTGTTTTTCGATTCCAACTGAATTAAAAACCGTAAACAAACCTTATAAAGGTTTATATGAATTCCTTAAACATTGCAATGTTCCGAGCAAGTAGGATATTCGAAGACTAACAGCTGTAAATATGTTTTTATTATATTTTCTTACCTTGTCAAGCTCAAAATCCAATTTATCTTAATTAATCCGGTGAAATAAATCCAAATCAGTTTAGGAACAGGAAATATTCCAAATTAGCCCGAAACGATTAAGCACCGTGAGAATTGTCTTCTCTATAGAAGATGAATGTATGTGTTTTGTGGCTTAATGTGCCTTTAAAAAAACGATCATACATTTGTGATTCCATTGAGTCATAATTTTGAAAACTACATTTGGAACATAACTTTACACCACATGATCATTTTATTTATGAATTTCTGCAGGATTTGATTATGGTAAAATCCGGGCGACGAGTTTGGATAATTGTTCTCCTATCTATTATTGTGTGTCAACATGCATACGCACGTGAAGGACAATTCTATGGTGGATCAATGAGTCATAGACAAGAACAACAAGCAGATGGTAGCTCCTTGGTAATCTTACATTTATTTAACGGTTTCGGTAAATCAAAACAACAAACAAACAATTAATATGAACATTTACCATTTTATGGTCTTATTGTAACCACAATAAACTTTTATTATTTTTTTTAGACATTATAGCGTTTTACGTAGAGATTGTTAAAATATCTTTTGTATGTATTTCATTAATTAGGTCATCATTGAACTTATAACTGGATGGGTACTCGGGAAAGGGCCATGCGGAGCAGCATGTAGCAGAACTGACATTGGTAGATCAACACGCTCAACACGACAAATGATCTCATCATTAGATCCAGGATACCTCGGCCACTTTATATTAGAGTATAAGAGGGCAGATCATCGGTTAGAAACAAGAGATATAGATGCGACTGTGAACAAAACATACAATGAAACAGTTATTGACGTTGATGAGTATACACAATGGGAGCAGGAAAAAATGCATTTCGGCGTTCTTATGGAGAAGGATAAACGAGAAATAGATATCAGGTTTATTTCTGAAATTTTTACTTTCCTTACTTTAAATTAAAAATGAAACTGAAAATAGTGAATCAGATAATATTTGTAAGTCGTCAGCATTGCTCAATTAAATAATCATTATTGTCATATATGTGCAATGTTTCCGCCATTACATAAACATACTGAGAATAATGTCTACAATAAAATCCTTTGCAATTCCCGTCGATTGCCAATAAAAATTCCCGAAAAGTTACTGTTTAAGAATAGTTCTACCATGTGAGTGTGATGCAAACAGACCCTGCTAATGGTATTAATAGTGCACCAAAGGGAAAATAAAATGTATTTCGATATTACATGTAATGTATAATGATTGAAAATGATGTCCACAAATCGGAATCAATTATACTTGAACCTCTTACCATGCAATTTTAAATCAAACCAGCCACGCTATTAATATTTTCGGTTCAACTAATAAATCAGGTACACTTTACTTTGATATCTTTTCTTTTAACACCATAAAAAGGCCGAAAAGATGTGATTTTTATAGAATCACCTCATTTTTGTAAGAATGTCTGCTTGGTTTTTTCTTTGTTCAGTGACGAGATTCAGTGCATTCTTTTAAAAAGATATTTATGAAGAAGCTTTACATAATGTATTTTATAGCCATTCTAGATAAAATAGCAAAATAAATTTAAAACCGGACTAAGCGCATAAGTCGAATATATTTATCACTTTACCATCTTTAGTTTACTCAGAAGATAATTTATCAGTTCTTAAAGTAAATAAAAAAGAATAAAAAAAACAACAACATTATATAGTTTTCATAAGTCCAATGAGATTTATTTTCGTCTTATTTTGGACTAACTTAAATAATTGTGTTAATGAAATAATCATAATTATAATGTATACTACGTTAAAATAACGTACACGTAAATGAATTGTTGTTTACCTAAATTTAAATAAAATATTTTTTGGAATAACAATGATATGTTTTATATTGATTTAAACATGCTAAAATCCACATAATATCGTAATACAACGGCTTTTTCAGTTTTAAAGGGCATTCTTGGCGTCATATCTCATTTCAATCATCTACAAGTAACCTAAGTTGGCATTTCCAAACCAAGATATCATCTTTTATTCGAAGTGATACGAACAGAACAAACAGCAGCCCAAGATCTCTAAGTAGACCCATTTACAGGTAAAACTAGAATGTTTCTAATTTTTCGGAAGAGTTTGCAATATGCTTTTGGTGTCTTTTTATCATTAGTTTTACGTCTTTGATTTCCTTTGCTGACCAGGGTTCTGTACTGATTAAGTTGAAAACACTGCGTTGAATCATGAAACTAGTATGAAATTGGCCTATTGGTTTATGAGGAGATGTCGTTTAAAGTAAAAGTTTACGGACGGACGGACGACGGACGGACGGACGCCGGACGAAAAGCGATCACAAAAGCTCACCATGTCACTTTGTGACAGGTGAGCTAAAAATAGTTCAAAATACTACATCAACCACTCTAAAGAATGAGCGAAGGAAGTACAATAATAAATTAAGGTACAGTTAAACCCATTATGAAACACCGGAAGTTCCAATATTGAAAACTTGGTATCTCTACACGTGTCTGGCATAACTGTAATTGAAAGGACGTAAAAACCCTCAATTTATTCAAAATGGTGAAGTTATAAATTTTAAATCTTAGAAAACAACCAATAAAAAGGCTGTTATATTAAAAAGTTAAATGGAGAGGCCAGGACTGAAAAAAAAACGTTCGTAACACAACACTCACGAGACGAAATAAAATTATATCTTACATAAAACAACAAGAAAAGCATTGATGCAAAGCATCAAAGGGCGACGCCAAAAGAATTTGATCCAGATTTGCACCTAAATACTTAACAAAAGATGTGTACTTTATAGCAGTACCATTACATGTGACCTGGAGGCTAGGGCCAGGTTAAGTTGAAACTTAAACCAAAAAAGAATAGACTCTGTCTTGCCAAGATGCAAAGGCAATTTATAGTCAATTAAGCAATCTTATAAGACTCATGTTATAAGAAAGAATTTCTTCAGATTTAATTTATGAGACACAAGGATTCCTGAGTCATCAGCATATAATCACTGGCACGAGTATCGGACCTGGGAAGAAAAAATATGACCAGATGACCAGATTGATAAAAAAAAAACTGTGTTTATAAAAACCAAAACAAAAAATGTAAATAATGATCCCCTTTAAAAATATACTTTCAACTTGAAGTATATTTTTAAAGGGGGTCATTATTTACATTTTATTTTGGTTGTTGACACTTTTAAGATGAACACAGGTTTTTTTATCAATCTGGCCATATTTTTTTATCCAAGGTCTGATACTCGTGCCTGTGCATTATAATAAAAGCTTATTGCTTAGGGTTGAAGACATGTAATTGACATATATTAGACATAAAAGAGGACCTAAAATGAACATCAGGGGGACAGCATAGGTACTCAGAGCAGTAGTAGAATAAGTACCAGCCACATCAACCAGCTACTATCAGAGATAAGACTTAAACCATGTAAGAATGTCATTATATATGGCAGATGCTTGAAGTTTCATGAAGAAAAAGAAAAACAACTTCTTCATGTGCAGGATAGTGTGTTCAACTGTATCAAATGCCCTTTGTAGATCTAAAAGTATCATGCAATATTGCCTTTGTCCATTTCAAATAATGCAATCTGTTAAATGAATCAAACATGTGTCAATTGAAAAACCACTTCTAAACCCTGACTGAAACTGCCTGACCATGACTCAAACCCATGACTTTCAGAAGACCAACTGAGCTATCCGTCCTGCTACACATTTTCTCTTTAATAATGAAACAGTTCTAAACCACAACATATTTCCCCACTATATCGATTTGTGTTCGTGAATTTCTTATGTTACAGAGCATAGGAAATTGAACTCATGCTTATATGCAGTCATAGGATGAGAAAAACTTTGAGCTTGACCAGAACTCATTAACCTGTGACCAACATAAGAAGAAATTTTATGAAGGCTGATTTGTATTTTGCATCAAGGGCACCGGGCAAAAACATGAAAATGCAACAAACAAACCACTTTGTGGTAGATTGTATTTTCATGTTTTCATCTGGCGCCCAGTTACTTTTTGTACTATGTTGGTTTTCATGTGGCACAAATCACCCACTATAAATTTAGTGCACAAATTTATTCAAGGGCAAGTAACAATCTACTCTATGTACAGTCTGTTGTCGCGTTGACTCAGGAGACCTGGAGGTTGAGACCGGTGTCTCTTCATTACATATAGATAAGACAGAAGCTGTCCTTTTCAAACTATGCACATGTTAGAAAAAAATAGAATAACTATTCAGAATATGATTTTTTGAGACTTTATTAATTATATTGCTTGATCCAAGTTTAAGGACATTTTCAATCAATACATGTTTTATCATTTATAACTTTAAATGAAAGTCTCATCCCTTTAATAATAATGACATAACTGTATCTCTTTAAATGCAGAAAAATTATAAGTCTCAACATACCAATATACTACTGTCTAAGATATACATGTACATGCACATAACATTAATAATTCCCAGTTTATATTAAATAAATATGAAATCCTAACATTAACATGCTTTTGATGACCTTACAACTGGTGAATTATATACAACAAAAATAGTATTATAAGTAATACCTAAGATAGACAGAAAAGAACAAATAATTTAGTAAACATAAGTTACTTCCCCTTAAAATAAAGAAAACCTGAAACCCAAAAGAACACGATAAACAGCAAAATTATGAAATGTTGCAGGTTCAATTTTATCAAGCCATGCAAATTAATGGTAAAGTATTCATAAAAAAATAGATGGCCATGTGTCAGCAGTAATTGCAGAAAATCGGATAGCTTTCAACATCCGGATACTGGTACACTTTGTAAAAACAACCATTCTGCGCAACAGATAAATGTAATAAGGATAAAATCAATAGGATAATCGTTTACAACAGTTTCATTACCTATCCTTATACTCAATTGCAGGTGAACTTTCTTCTTGTAGGAAAATTTTGAAAATGTATAAATGATACGGCCTCAATCTAGACCACAACGATATTCGAAATCCGGGTTTTAGTATTGTCATTAAAACTAAGGGACAAGCTGTTAAACTTAACCCGCAATTTCGTGAAAATAATATCACAATGCACATGCTTTTTACATAAAGTTATTAAATACAAATATAACAACACATTTGTTTACTTGATTTTTACGAATCAAAATAAAACTAATTTACACAACATGAAATTAACTGCTAATAATAACAGCTCCTTCCATAGGCAAAAATAAAAAGCGTTCCATAATAGACGACGCCGCTCACCGGCGTCGCCAATAAGGTTATTTTCTCCCAACGGAAGCATCATTTTCAAACGAATCTCTAAAAACTAGAGCTTAGAAAAATAAAAGTTCAACAAGAGCTGTCGTGCAAGTGACGAATATCCCCGAAAAGGTTTCTTAAGCATGCAAGTATTATGAAAAGAAAAGAGAATGAAAGTAACTAACTGCTTAATATTGTTCTTGTGAAATGAAAGGGTATTTATAGCAAACTTAATACATTGGGACAACGGTCTATTCTCTGGATTATTCTCTCCCCCTCCCCTTCCCCGGGTCTCCTGTCCCCTTCCCCTGTGCCCTTTGACTTTATGGGCCTATTTTTCAATCATTTATTTGTTTTCTTTTAGTTCCTTATCAGTTACTAATTATTTTTTCTTATGTATGATTTAAACAAGGTTATCGCTGTCATAAATTGCGTAAATATTTTACTAAGTTCCCCCTTACCCTGTGCCTTTGACTTTATGAGCCTATTATTCAATCATTCATTTGTTTTTAGTTCCTTATCAGTTACTAATTATTTATGATTTTAGTGGTAAGCCTTCTCATGTCCTGTCCTGTTTTTGTTTGGGGTCCTCCTGGGCTCCATGCCACTGGCTCTTGTTGCTGGGCCGGGTGAGGGTTGCGTTCATTGAGCGCCGCCTTTCCTTGTTGATCTTGTTTATCATATTATATTGGATGCGATACAACATCTTGATGTGGTAGACATGTATGTCAAGTTATTTTAAAATCCTCAATGCATGACAATGTTACAGTTTGGAAACTAATGTGTTCCCTCAAACTCTTCTTATGAGCATAAATACCTTCAAACTATTTGTGTGGCCTTGCCCATTGAGGTTGGAGCTTGGGTCTCACACACAACACATCATCATCAAACTCTTCTAGAGAGAAGGAATACCTTCAAACTATAAGTGTGACCTTGACCTTGAAGGTAGGGACAGGGGACTAGAACACGACATGTCGTCTTAGTGTGGTTGACATTTATGCAAAGATATCATAAAATTCTTCAATTTTGAACGCTGCCTTTCCTTGTTGATCTTGTTTATCATATTCAATGCATGACAAAGTTACAGACCGGACACGAAAGTGTGTATCTATTAAAAAGAGAATATCAAAATTCCGTAAATCAAGCACAACACGGCAAAATTGTAAAATGTTGCAGGCTCGGATTGATTGAGCCTGTTCATGGAGGTACTGGAAAGTGCAAGTTACCGTCCACGCCCCCTAGCACCGGCTTAAGCAGAATTTAACATTCATTTAAACACAAAAATGGTGAAATTTTGAATTTAGAAACATTCGCAGATGTGTTCACACGGCGGTTATTACGGAACCTTCAATGTGACACAGTAGTGTCATTCCATGAAAAGCGACGTAAGGTCCCCAAGTAAAAGAATGCGTGTGCCCTAAACGAGAAAACAATGGGCGGAACTAAATAAAGTGGAATTTTAGAAGGGGATCTGAGGTTATGAAGCCCGCATATCACAGACAAGACGTCAAAAGACAAATTTCAAAAGCAGGCATCATATTCTAAGGGTGATTATACAGTATTCAAGTAGGAATACTGGAACCACCAAAGTTGAAACAGGCCAAATACAAGAAACTAAAAATACCATCTAAAATGTATACACAACACGAATGTCTTCTTGAACGATCTTCAAAGATCAAAAATAGAACATCATTAAACTCTTAGTGTGATAAAGTGAACTTCAAAATGGTATTGTGGCCTCGACCTTTGAGGTAGGTACAGGATTCTTGGACGCGACACATCGTCTTTATGCGGTAGACATTTATGCCAAGTTATTGTCCCCGCCTTTTGGAAGAAAAAAGGGGGATATAGAAATAGGCTCCGTCCGTCTGTCCGTCCGTCTGTCCATCCGTATGTCCGTCCGTCCGTCACACTTTCGTGTCCGGTCCATAACTTTGTCATTTATCAAAGGAATTTGAAATAACTTGGCACAAATGTTTGTTATAATAAGGCAATGTGTCATGCGCAACAATCTGACCCCTACCTCCAAGGTCAAGGTCGCACTTGCTCATATAAGGTCAACATTGTCTATTTGAGGGTATATGTCGTGTCCGGTCTATAACTTTCTTACCTTTGAAGGGATTTTGTAAATACTTGCCACAATTGTTCACAATAATAAGATAATGTGTCATGTGTAACAACAGGTCACCTACCTTCAAGGTCAAGGTCACATTTGGAGGTCCAAAATTGATATAGTCTGTTATATTTTGTGTTCGGTCCATAACTTTTTCATATATCAAAGGATTTTGAAAATACTTGGCAAAAATAGTCACTATAATAAGACGATGTGTCATGCAAAACCTACATCCCTACATCCAAGGTCAAGGTCACATTTGAGGTCAAAATTAACATTGTCTGTTAAAGGGTATATATTGTGTCCGATCTAGAACTTCCTCATAGTTCAAGGGATTTTGAAATAACTTGGCACAAATAGTCACAATAATAAGAAAATATATCAAGTACAACACCTGCTCCCCTACCTCCAAAGTCAAGGTCAAACATAGAGATCAAAAGTTAACAGAGTCTGTTATATGGTATACTTTGTGTCCTGTCCATAACTTCTTCATAGATCAAGGGATTTTGAAAATACTTGGAATAAATAATCACAATTATAAGATGATATGTCATGTGTAACACCAGTGTCCCTACCTCCAAAGTCAAGGTCACATGTAGAGGTCAAAGATTTACATAGTCTGTTATAGGGTATATTATGTGTCCAGTCCATAACTTTTTCATAGATCAAGGGATTTTAAAAATACTTTGCACAAATAATCAAATAATAAGACGATATGTCAGGTCTAAATCATAGGTCCATACCTTCAAGGTCACCTAAAGAGGTCAAAGATTAACATAGTCTGTTAGAGGGTATATTTTGTGTCCCATCTATAACTTCTTCATAGTTCAAGGGATTTTGAAAATAGTAACAATAATAAGACGATATGTCATGTACAACACCTGGACCCTACCTCCCAGGTCAAGATCACACTAAGATGTCAAAGCTTAACATTCATTTTATTTCTTTAATACATTTATTGTTGCATTTTCAGATCTAGCATTGATCATAATTTTGAACTGAAAATCCTTAGATCCATATAGCACAATTGTATGCTTCATATAAAATTTTCCCGAGGCGGGGGACGTTGGTAACTCTGTTACAAAATCTTGTTCTAAAATCCTTCGATGCATGACATAGTTACACTCCGGACACAAATGTGTATACCTATGAACTCTTATTGTGATAAAGGGAAGCTTCAAAATGTTAGTGTGACCTTGTCCTTTGAGGTAGGAACGTGATTCTTGGATATACTGTGGTAGACATTTATTCCAAGTTATAGTAAAATCCTAACAAAAAAGTGTGATGAAGTGAATGGTAGTGAGACCTTGACCTTTGAGGGAGGGACGTAATTCTTGGACGCGACACATCGTCTTCATGTGGTAGACATTTATGCCTAGTTATCTTGAAATCCTTCAATGCATTACAAAGTTACAGTCCGGACACGAATGTGTGTACCTATTAACTCTATTTGTTGTAATGTGAAACTTCAAAATGTTGACTTTTGAGGTAGGGACGTGGTTCTTGTATGCGACAGATCGTCTTGATGCGATATACATTTCCAAAATAAACATTTACTTGGAAAAGCAGTCCTAAATAAAATTGTATTTTTCGGTATATATTCAGCCTGATATTTGTATGCAACAATTTATTAAAATGTTATAATAAACTTAGACATGGATATTTATGCGAAATATCTGATGAATTAGTTAATATCCATATTATAAACTTTGATTGCATGTAAACCTTTAGATACTGCTGATTAAAGTAACATCTGTAAAAATTATTCAAAACTTGTAATTTCAATCAATTCTTAATCAATTATGTTATATTTTATTTTATTTTACAATACTGACAGGATAGCACTAGACAGGGTATCAACTATTTACATCCAAGTAGTAGATGCCGAGGGAGATTTTATTATATGTGAGCTAGCAAGGTATATAGAAGCTGGAATAATATCTTTCCACCCGCCAACAAACGTAATTGTTTATGAGGTTGGTTAATATACTTTTACAAATTGTTATTTTTTATTTAAATTGTGCAGTGCATTCAGTACTTTCGCTGTGTGTACACCATTTACAAGGACATTTGAAAAAAGACAAACTAAAATAACAAAATAGGTGATACAATTGACTTCAGTTTAAAAAGTGATTGGACAAAATAGGTGTTATATTCCTAATTAATAGGTTATCAAATAGAGAAAAACAGAATTCCTAAAGAAAGCCCAAACGACAAAACTGAAAATATTGCAGGCTCGGTTTCATTGAGCCTGTTCATGGACGGTACTGGAAAGTGCAGCTTACCTTCCATGCCCCTGGCACCGGCGTAAGAAAAAAACGAAAAATTGTGAAATTTTGAATTTAGAAACATCCGCATATGTTTTATACTGTTAATTGTTAATTTCTTTATACTATGAACAAACAACCGTAAGTGTGTCGACATCGATAGGTATGTGTAAGGGCTTGACATTGCAGCCATCCCATGAAAAATATAGCTTATATGCACATATTTTAAATATATAATTCAAAAGTGATTTAACGTTCATTTAATAATTTTATGATGAAGAACTGCACAATTACTATCAACGCATCACAAGCTGCAGGATACACCGACAACAGTTTTATTGCAGTGGCAGTCAGTGTCCGAGATTACAACAGAAGGAATATACGTTACGGTACAGGTGGATTTTATCCTGGAAAATATTCACTAAGTACAACCCCTGTTCAGGTATATTTCCTAGTGAATTTATTTTTAGCTCACCTGACCACGAAGTGGTCATGGTGAGGTATAGTGATGGGGCTATGTCCGGCGTCTGTCGTCGTGCGTCGTGCGTTGTGCGTCGTTCGTCGTCAACAATTGGGTTGTTAACAGTGTAGCAGTCACAGTTTTGATTGGATCATCATCAAACTTTGTCAGAATGTTTGTCTCAATGAAATACAGATCGAGTTCGAAGATGGATTATCTCGGGTCAAAAACTAGGTCACAGGAGCTAAAAATAGAAAAGCTTGTTTAACACTCTAGAGGCTGCAGTTTTCATCAAATATTCTGGAAATTGGTCAGGAAGGTTGTTTTGATGATATCTAGGTCAAGTTCGAAGATGGGTCATCACCGGTCAAAAACTAGGTCACAGGAGCTAAAAATAGAAAAAGCTTGTTAACACTAACAATTGGGTTGTATACAGTCTAGCAGTCACAGTTTTGATTGGATCATCGTCAAACTTTGTCAGAATGTTTGTCTCAATGAAATACAGATCGAGTTCGAAAATGGGTTATCTCGGGTCAAAAACTAGGTCACAGGCGCTAAAAATAGAAAAAGCTTGTTAACACTCTAGAGGCTGCAGTTTTCATCCAAATATTCTGGAAATTTGTTAGGAAGGTTGTTTTAATAATATCTGGGTCATGTTCGAAGATGGGTCATCTCGGGTCAAAAACTAGGTCACAGGAGCTAAAATAGAAAAAGCTTGTTAACACTCTAGTGGCTGCAGTTTTCATCCAAATATTCTGGAAATTTGTCAGGAAGGTTGTTTTGATGATATCTAGGTCAAGTTCGAAGATGGGTCATCTCCGGTCAAAAACTAAGTCACAGGAGCTAAAAATAGAAAAAGCTTGTTAACACTCTGGTGGCTACAGTTTTCATCCAAATATTCTGGAAATTTGTCAGGAAAGTTGTTTTGATGATTTCTAGGTCAAGTTCGAAGATGGATCATCTATGGTCAAAAACTAGGTCACAGGAGCTAAAAAAAGAAAAAGCTTGTTAACACTCTAGTGGCTGCAGTTTTCATCCAAATATTCTGGAAATTTGTCAGGAAAGTTGTTTCGATGATTTCTAGGTCAAGTTCGAAGATGTGTCATCTCCGGTCAAAAACTAGGTCACAGGAGCTAAAAATAGAAAAAGCTTGTTAACACTCTAGTGGCTGCAGTTTTCATCTAAATATTCTGGAAATTTGTCAAGGTTGTTTTGATGATTTCTAGGTCATGTTCAAAGATGGGTTATCTCCGGTCAAAAACTAGGTCACAGGAGTTAAAAATAGAAAAAGCTTGTTAACACTCTAGTGGCTGCAGTATTGAGTCAAATATTCTGGAAATTTGTCAGGAACCTGAAGGTTGTTTTGATGATTTCTGGGTCAAGTTCGAAGATGGGTCATCTTAGGTCAAAAACTCGGTCACAGGAACTAAAAATAGAAAAAGCTTGTTTACACTCTAGTGGCTGCAGTTTTAATTCAAATATTCTGGAAATTTTTCAGGAAGGTTGTTTTGATGATTTCTGGGTCAAGTGCTAAGATTGGTCATGTCCGGTCAAAAACTAGGTCACAGGAGCTAAAAATAGAAAAATCTTTTTAACACTCTAATGGCTGCAGTTTTGATCCAAATTTCCTGGAAATTGGTCAGGAAGGTTGTTTTGATGATTTCTATGTCAAGTTTAAATATGGGTCGTGTCCGGTCAAAAATTAGATCACATTGCCCAAATATGTAAAAATCTTTATGACACACTTGAGGTCACATGTTTGACTCAGTTGTCATCAAACTTGGCCATGATGCTTGTTTAAGACATTGCTTGGATGCGGTTGTGTCAGGTGAGCGATCCAGGGCCATCATGGCCCTCTTGTTATTATTCTTATTATTGATATCCAGTTAAATAGATTATAATTAATATCAAACGATATTCGGTTTCTTGTTTTAATATTTATATAGTATATCGTAGACAATAGCATGTATATGAACCGTATTTTATAGACAATATTTGTAATTAAATCTTGCAGTTTAATGCTGTTAATGTTAACAAAATTACAAACAATCTTTATCTTTATAGTTTACTGTGCAAGTGTTTCAAAATATAGCGGTCCCAAAATTTGTAGAACCTACCTTGGAAAGCGGACATACGTTTATTATATATGCGGACTCGACATGGTCGACAGAAATATACGCAAAAGCTACTGCGAATACGTTAGTATTGATCATATTTTATTTTATCAAT
The DNA here is from genome assembly GCF_026571515.1 of Ruditapes philippinarum. Taxonomy (NCBI): domain Eukaryota; kingdom Metazoa; phylum Mollusca; class Bivalvia; order Venerida; family Veneridae; genus Ruditapes; species Ruditapes philippinarum. The sequence goes on from NW_026851545.1 coordinate 52,755, forward strand.
TGTCAATGTCCTTGATTTATCAAATGCTTAACATTTTCCCTACATCTCATATACAATACTTTGTTGGAGTTCTTACGGTTAATAATACCAATTCTATAGTATCAAAGTTATTCCGTATCGAAGTTATTTAATTTATATGTTTAAAGTTTATCTAAATTAAACGCACTTAATTCTAAAAATTAGACTGATGGTCGTCTATATTCTCAACTGTATCACGTATTTGTAAGTTAAATTCTCCATAGAATAAACCCTTAATGCTGCTGCAAACAAATTCTACCTCTCTTAATGAAAAGCAAACAATTGTAGTTATGAAAATGTTGATTGAATATATATTAAATCATATACGGTATGTCGTGCACATTTCTTTCTTTTTTTTTTTTTTTTTTTTTTTTTTTTTTTTTATAAAAAGATAATTCTCCCCTGTTAAATCTCAATTCAATTAACATTGAAAATCCAAGATGACGTCAAAGATGGCCGCCAAATCCTAAATATTCTAGAATATTAACGTTGGCTCATATTTATTTCCACTTTTGTATTTCAAGTGAGATTTTGCACGAAATATATCATTTAAAGCGTTTTATACGAAAATATTTAACTTCATTTGAGAAAACAGATTGTTTTTGTTTTTGTTTTGCTTTTTTATACATAAATTAACAAAATAATTCTTAACTTTTGGGTTCTTGTCATGATACTCTTGTCTTTGCTTAAACAGAGAAATATTTATTACTTATTTTGTTATTTCACTATTGTAATTTATTTATGGGAGTATTGCTTTAATGAATTCATATTATATCTGAAGAAATATTTGTTCGTAATTAAGCAGTAAGACATATAATATGGGAGGCGCTACAATAAATAGTTTTAAAATGTAATGTTGTAATTCGTACTTATTTGTTCTATCAATTATTTTCCGCTATTTTGTGTTTCTGTTTTAATTATAGCTTCTTTGGTGCAGTCAAAGTAACATATTAACATAATTCACAAGAAATATGATTATCGGCGTTCCTGGACGGCGATATATACAATTAACAAGATTTAAACAGTTCTACCTGTACACCGATTGACTTTAGCAAATCAAACCAAATAATGTTATACTGCATAATAAAATGGACATCAAAAAAAAACTTCAACAAGGGATGCGAAAATGGACTCATCCAACCACCATGTTTGTCGGGTTACCTATTTGTACTACTGAAAAATATCATGAGCACTATATAAGTCTTTAGGCTTTTGCAGGATAAACACAGATAATTGCAATACTTTTTTCTACATGTCATGTCAGATAAGAGAATGTAGTCTAAAAAAAGAGTATATTTTTTGTCTTTCCAAAACTTGCACTTAAAGAAAAGATCTTTATAAAATAATGCTTTCTTCCGGGCGAGTTTGATACTATGAGTGTAATCAGTAATAGTCTGTTTAAGAAAATAAAACTTCGCAAAGCAGTTCACAGAGTATATAACGTAAATTCCATTTACAGAATGTTCACAGACATCAATTTTTATGTGTAGCAAGTAACTGTTGTTAATTACACAAGAAGCTAATTCTTATTGCCGATTGATGCACTTTTTAAGTAGCGCATGTAATCTAACTAATTGTACTATACGAGTCAGGTTCTTGTGATATTTTTCTCATGGGCAATACTGAGTATCTCCTACATACTGACCCAGCAGAATCTAACTTAGCGCGTCAAAATATTTTGACAAGAACGGAATGGTAGAGTAAAGCAAGTGTTTTTGTTGGCTTTATGTGTTGACCACATGCAATAAAGTATAAGCCAATAAATGAAATATTATTTCTATATTCATGGCTGAACGGCGGTTCCAAGCATTTTTGGAAAATAATGCTAATACTTGTAATTTGCTTCTGGTTATTTAAGGAATTACTGGTCAAATCGTACCCACCCACTATTTTTAGTAGATGCGAATAATAAAAGGCTGGAGAAAGACCGATCCCTCGATAGCTTAAGGTCTTCAGCGTACCCGTTTATATAATGTTGCATGACGTGCACGCTGGGGGAAAGTCCACCAATAATCGTGCCAGGAGTCTGACACGCTCGTATTTATACATCGAACATGCCATGAAGTAAAGTGAAGCATACTTTGATAAAACTATATAAAATCTGTTGATAAGCCAAGGATTGACAAATGAAAATCTTGGTACGAACATAAACTACCTTATACTTTACGGCAGGTAAAAAATTTCAGTATTCGGCCGCAATATTGCCAAAATGTTTGACACGTGATTACGAGACTGACCTTTACGAACCCATGTGCTCCCAACATTTTTATAAATTGCTTTTTAAAGATATTGAATAGGGTGATTTACTGACTTTGTCATATTTGAGTACTAAAAAATTAATGAAAATAAAAAAAAAACATTATCTTGATTTATAAATATCGATATCATGTCAACAAAGATGTTCTAAATATAGTACACGATTCTACTTAAATCGGTTCCCGCGAATGACGTCATACGAGGTCTCGCGTGGCACCTAAATGTCATGGCCGACTGTATTCGGCGTTATTGATGTTTTACAGTTAAAAAGGCAATTTTAATGACGGTGTTAATAGTTTGATACCTTAAATGGTATAGAAAGATATTAAAAAAATAGTTTATCGCAAAATTCACAAAAAATGATTGGGACAAGGGTATTTGCAAGTGAAAAATAAGGTAAAATTAACTTAGGTTTCGTAACAAGTCTAATCCAAAACTTTAATGCCACATCAGATGAAAAACAAAAATATTAAAAAGCGGCTTATAAAGTTTTGGAAGCCGGAAGTAATCCCTTGATTATACTGATTATGTGGAATGACAATATTTACGTCAGTAAATAAACATAAGTTGATTTTAAAAGAGTGATATCATTAGACTTGTGTGTTAATAATAAATTAAAAATGTGTTACCAATTTAAGAAGCATGATTTTGCTGTAAGTTCTCCTAAGGATTTGAATAGTATGCAAAAAAACTGTTCATATGTGTATATGTTAGACAACATTTATGTGTCAAATAAAGTGGAATTTGTTTGTTTAAGTCGACAGTTATTTAAAAAGTTTACTTTTTTCTACATGTATCATTACTCTGTTGACCATCGGTTTTAAGAAACATGCATAGGAGTCGGATAAAACATAATGTTTATATGAGAATCGTTCTGCTTGGCAATATTATTGTGTTTGTGGTAATTTTAATTCCATCTATTTGATCCAATTGCGTTGTTCTAGTATTCCTATTTGAATAATGTATAATAACAATTAAGATATGTTGCCTGCTTTTAAAGATTGTCTTTTGACCTTTGATCCCGTTTTATAAATCTGTTTTATATAGTTTCGCCCATTGTTTTCTCGTTTCAAGCATTCTTTTATTTGGGGGACAATACGCTGTATGTCTTGAAATTAAACGAACATTTTACATTGAAGATACCATGATCACTGTCGTATAAAATACATATTTGGATGTTTCTGCACTTCCTTTAAAATTGTACCAGTACCAGTTTATGTTAAATTGAGAATTCTGCCGGTGCTTGAGGGTGTGGAAGGTAGCTTCCAATTACCACTACCGGTATGTTCTTCCACTGACGAGACAGTGTTAATAAAATAAATCCCCGACAAGTGAAATTCTAATAATTGTTATGGAAATAGATAAAATAAATAAAACACATAAATGGTCATGTTAATATGTTTAAAAAGGTACAGTAACAAAAGTACTTGATGCCTTAAAGGAAGGCAAATCAACAATAAAATCAGCTACAAGGGCCGACATAGCAAGACAGAAAACGAAAATTTAAACAATTCAGTTCGAAATACCTTAAGAGCTGCTTAAAATAGAGTCTTCCACTTCGTCCATTTGATGCAATCATTTGATAAAAGCGTAGTGTACAATCGTAAAAGGGTTAAACACCAAGCTTGCGGTACGCCATAAAATAACTGGGACATAACATCTTTCAAAAAAAGCTATTAAAATTACTATGACCCATGATCTTAGAAAGTTTGTAAACCACATCTTCATAAAAATCAGGGTCGTAAAGAGTTTTTTTAAGTACAATTAAATTTTAAAATATCATCTAAATTACGAAGGTAGAACTTTGTAAAATATTAATGTAATTTATGATAACGATAGTCTTTTTGAAGTTTGCCAGTAATAAATAAATTGTGTTTATGCGTTGTTTAAAAATCCACACGCAGCAGGCCCAGGAAAATCTAATTAACTTAGAAATATGTACCCCAAATGATGTTGCATGAAATACATGTGAATAGTTAACAATATCTAAAAATCAAAATCATCTCTTTTGTCACAGATTTTTTTTATAGTTTCTATGATATTGTTAATAATAGAAATGTTAAAAACTAAAAAAGATGAAGAGTTTGTTTTATTCATTTTTATTCAAGTTCACTTTGATATATTTATAGGATTTCATTTGATCTAAATTGATCAAAATAAGAATTATTCATGATAAGGATATCATCTGGCTAGTGGGAAATGTTAGTATAACTTCCTGCTGAGAGACTTGAGAATTAGGAGACTTAACACAAAATCCCTCTCGTAACAATATAAAAGTAAATCAGCTATCAGGTGCCACTAACATGACATTGGATTATAAAATTCAGGAAAAGAGAAGACCTTTTAAGAGCAATAAAACAAGACAAAGTTGATAATTCAGACTAGGTTTGGTAGGGTATGTTCATGAGAGACAGCATCTCCCACGCCTCTTAGTAGTATTCAGTCCTCAACTATAAAAAGTTTTGCAATCAATGATCCCAAATAACCTATAAATATAACACTGAAATTAGGAAAGGTACACCGCTTTACGGTTGCCACACAACACTTGAAACATGTTGTTGCAAGCTCGGTTTGATTGAGCCTATTCATGGACGGTACTGGAAAGAGCAAGCTACCGTCTACGCCCCCTAGCACTTATTACTATCAAGTATCCGCCAGTGAAAAGTTAAGCTATTGTCGTCCAAATGAAAGCTCTTTTTAATTCATCCCATGAAAACAAACTTGAAAAAAATACATCTCTAAATCATGTACAAGAGCTGTCAGTAGGACAGCGTGCTCGAATATTCTCAGTACTTGATAGTAAAAAATGTATAATATTGTAAAAAAAGCTTCATAAAGTGACCTGTCAACAGGTTAAGATTAGGAAGAAGTAATTCACAAATTGTAAATCGTAAAAGGGGCAAATTTCTGTCAAAATGCTTGATAGAGTTACCTCCTTCTGTGTACATGTTGAGGGCATGATGGTAAGCAAGATTGCAAAGTTTCAAAGCCATAGTTTTAAGCCGTATGTCAATGGACTTTGTAAATATTTCAGTTGGTAATTGGCTAATTTTCAAATAACTGAGCTAGAAATAAAACTAATATATATTTTCAATTCACTCACCATATTATTTTATTCATATTTCAGATCCAGTTTAGCAGGAAAGTATTTTACTGCAAAATGAATTCCCAACCCATTTCAAATGATCCACCAAATTAATTTTTACATTTATTTCAATGTATACACTGTATATTATACACGTTATCCAGAATAACAAAACTCTAAATATGATTCATTTGTAAATTATCATAAGATTAGCCAATGCCTTAGAACAAGAACTGCAAGTCGGATAGCACGCTCGAATATTCCAATTCAACAGCCTGCATAATGAAGGAATTCTCTTATTACACAAAGTAGTAAAATTCTTTAAAAAAAACATGTTAAAGGGAAGAAGCCCACAATATGATCTCGAAGGTGTGTTTAGTTTCAAGTGAATTACCTCCGAGAAATTCTTTAAATTAATAAAGGGATATATTTATTTTCAAATCAATGCTTGGGTTATGGGTTTTGAACAGTGACCTACAAGTATAATCCAAAACTCACATTTGAAGTCTAACAATGAATGTTTATGGCTAAGGAGAAACAAAAATGCAAACATAACTTTAATCAAAAGCTAGCACAAGGTCACCGCAAATACCGAAATACAGGTCTGTGAATTAGTTCCTTAATCTGTGCATAAAAAAGTAGAAAGAGATACTCGTATTTCAACATTTAGACACATATGCAGGGCATTATCTATGAAAAGCAAGATGTATCATTTCTAACCAATTCAAAATATTTAAATTTGGTAATATCACTTTAAAATATATAAATACAAAACAAAGAAGTATATTATTTACAGCTAAACCCCGTTCGTAATACAACACCCACTTTGTATATGGGTTTAGATTCATATAATACATACATGACATAGTTCACTTATTCTAAAAATGTATAAATACATTTTAAAGCTGTATTAAACGAAATCATGAATGTTATTTAGTTTAAACGATGCAAACTAGAAAAAATGTATTTAAGTAAAAATTTAAGGCATGAGTAGGTTAAAAATAATAGATTTCATGTAAAATTTCAATTGATTTACAAAACTTAAAACAGAAATAAACCAACATTTACATTCTAGAATATTTAGGGATAAGGCGGCCATCTTTGACGGGGTTTGGTCAAATAAATATCCGTTCCAGAAACTACAGACACAGACGAACATTTTGGTATATGAAGCTTGCAGTTAGTTACCCCTCTAAATAGGCTTGTAAAATAGGCTTATTTGCATTACTTTAAACCATTCTTTGATTGTTTAATCGTAACATAGCATAATTTTTAATCGTTCTTTACCAATAACAAAACACTTTTTATGATACAAACTGTTAAATCGTAGTTCGGCAATAAATATAACAATTATTTGATAAATAGATATTTATCAATAAATGAATATAGGCAGTTACAAAATGAAAGACATCGCTTCACCGCTTCATTTTGACTAGGCCGTTGATATGGAATTGAGTCGTTTCAAACGAAACGTATTTCAACACTGTTATATTGTCACTGATATATTGTTGATTTGATGAATCAATTTTGTTGTTGAACACAAGGATTCAATAATGTATAAATGAATGTAGAAACAAATGTTACCTTTAAAGCATTTACACTATTTATAACATTCATGCCATAGCCGTGATTTTCCTATGAATTGCTCTTCTTCACCTCACACTTTAAATAAACAAGCAAATGCGTCATGTACATTTGTAGAAACAAATGTAACATTTCAAGCATTTACAATATTTATAAACACAATAAAACTTTGATGGATAATTGCATTGCAAGCTGGAAAAAGACTTGTAATTATATCTTATACTTTAGCTTATCAGTAATAATTAATTTATGTGGTCAAGATGTTGTGTATTCCTTCATTCTCTATAGTAAATTGTAGAATTTATTTCAGCAGTGCTTGTGTTTGTTTACCCATTTTAGTCACCTGGCGGGCTTGTCAATACAGAGTATTAAACTGTTAAATAAAAAAGATTTTGTAATTATTTATACAAAATTACTATGATTTGCATTTTATCATCCGTCATATCTTTTGCTTACCATTCACAATGTACATGTACTCGTATGTCTTATCAGCAAAGTGTTACTAATAATATATTTCATAACTCTAGAACAGGGTGATACTGTTCATAATTAAACAAAAATAATGAAATAAAATAAGTCTCATAAGATATTTACAAAAATGGTTTAACAGTGTCGCTCAAATATCATTCATAATCTATTTATCATAATATAGCAACACAAGAATAATTAAAAATAAATGTGGTCTTATCTGTTCAATTATTGACTTTTTTCAGATTTTAAGGTCTTCTTCTATCATAGATATTCTATGAAACTGTTACAAATATAGTCGCCGTTTTCTACCAAAATTTAATACGAAACCACTTTCCTTTGCTTAAATTACAGAATTTGTCTGTGCAAAACTGGAAAGAATGCTCTTTCGTGTAGGGTTTGCATACAGAATACATGTGTCAGGTACCAGTACGAGTTGCATAACCGTATCAGTTATAATAAGCTCGCCCAAATGATATGATCATTCATTTTGCCACAACGATTCATTTTTCTCTTTCCTCCATGATGCATATAATGGTCTCATTGGCCTCCCTCGCATCAAAATAGTAAACATCACAAAAATCGACTTGCATGCATATTTAGTATCATTCAGTGAATTACTGAATTCAAAATTTTAAGGTCATCTTTTGGTAAACTTTAAGGACATGACGTGGTCCGTACTCTCAGTACATGAAAGGGCGGATCATTTTTAAGTCTAGAATGCATACAAACATACATGTAATTGAAATGGCTTGAGAACTTTATGTATTCACGCTGTATTAGATCGCAAATTGTTCAAGCATTCTGTTAATAGCATCACATACTTTTGTGTTACAGTACAATTGTTGCATTTAAAACCTTTGGAATACTTAAGGATAGAATATTGAACAATAAAATTCAACAGGATCCTAAACGGCAAGAAAATGTTTTTACCAAAGTGTCATGGAAACCTACAATTGCAGATATTAGGGAGCATATTGCATGTTTTAGAGTCATTGACAGTACCGGGTAAGCAATGTTGAGCTTAACTAAGATTGAGCTTAGGTTCGTTAGTGTTGTTTTAATTATAAGTATTTTTACGTGTTTACAAATTTTATATGGTTATCGGTTCTGTCTTCATCTACTAAGCTTTCATGCTGTCCTATAATATTCTTTCGTTTCCCGTTTTACCTAGTCATTTAATAACCAAAATTAAAATTATAGTTTCCGAGCATTTAATATGATATAAAATACATAAAATTTACCACCCAAAAGAAAATTAAAATTTGCGGACTCAGTTTTACTGACGTTGTTCGTGGATGGTTCAAGCACACTTGGGTCGTCCTTATTTTAAACTGAAATGTTGTTTTATTTATTGTAACATACTTATCTTTTATAAAAGAATGCATCGCAAAGTTGTTTCAAGATAACTTAATTATCGATTTTAAAGATAAACTTTGCTCATCTTTGAGTCAAATGTTCTATATCACAGAAATTGATGGAAATCCATTATATCCTTACTGAATGTTTTCAATTTGAGTAAAAATTCAAATTTTGTATTGGAAGCATGCATTTCTTATTAAAGGTCAAGTGATGTTGGTCTTGTCTTAAAAAAGACTGCCAGTTTCTTTTAAAGACAATATATAATTATTTATATTGTGATCACTAATAGTGTTTAGAGTTTAAAACATAACATGCATGTATCTACTTTAAATGAAGCCAAAGCATGTTTATTTCTTATTTACAAAGAGACTGAGTAGTGGTTTTCAATATTTTTTAAAGAAACATAGAATCAACAGAAACATAGAGACAGTAAAATCTCTGTGTTAAGCGACTTTTTTATTTGATTTTTAATTCCAGAGAAAATTCCATAGATGATAGATGTTTCTTGCTACATGTCCGACGTACGTAACAATTATATATTTTGTATTCATTGTAAAACATTCTATCATGATTTGTTTTATTACACGAGGAGTTTTCGAGAATGAATGTAAATTGATTCTTCATAGGTTTCAATAGTTTTAATGTTGTTCTCTCAAAGTATTTACTTGCGACAGTTTCAGTTTTCGTTCCAATATTTGAAGGCATTTTTATTGTCCTTTTATTTTTACTGTGAAGACACTGGACTATTGCAGAACCTAGGCATTTTCGTTGAACTAATTTGCGACCTGAAAGGTGATTTGTTTTAGTTTTTGAAACAAAACAAAGTCAAAAGGGGCCAGATCTGGTGAATGCTGAGGAATACGACTTTTTCTGATTCAGAAAGTCTCACACTATAGTCCCCTTGTGCGTTATTTAAGGCCGCCGACGGGCGGGGAGTCGAAGTCATGTTCATAAACATGTTATATATCTATCCGATAACCTTCATATCCTCCTGTTTTTCGCAATATTTAACATTATAATGATCCAGATGCATTCATATTTGACATTCCTCTTATGTAAAACTATCATCAGTAATCGTTTGAAATTGATACGGTTTTATATATTGTATCATTTAAATTAAGAAATGTACTAAATCAAAAGAAACTGTCGTTTTAGACATAGAATATTGTCTTCTTTATTAACAACGCGTTTTCCATTATTTTTTATTAGTATTCATATCTTAAACTGATGAAAGAAGAATGTCAAATGCCATTTTTATGTACATTGTATTTTCATCCTTTTCTAAAGATGACAACCACGAAAAGAACGTGTGTTTGAGACAAGAAGAACTCTTCTTAATTTACAAATTTATATTAATTCAAATTCACCCCAAAAAACTTTCAATATAAATGAATTCAAAGAAATCGTATTTGTTTTCTTTCTACAGCTGACGTTTACAATTACTCTTCTAATTCTGTAATGGTATGTATTATAACAGATATTATACTCACAAGCGATTTTCAATTTCAATTTAACCATTATAATTATGTAAGTCGAATTCTTCCATACTTGTTCTTTGGAATTATGATTTATCTCTGAAGAACTAAGTTGCAAAATTCAGTTAAAGTTATTTATATTTACCATTATAGGGGAAACCATATTTCGTAGATATACCTTCTCCACATCAGATGGTCAACTGCACAATTCATACTACATGTTTACTTCCTATATACATCGTTTCATCTGTGTGAGTATAATTATATCTCAATTATCTCAATTATTGAAGATAAGTTTGCACATTAATTTTTGGTCTTTTATTACCGAGTTATATACAGTAATTTTGTAAAAAGAAATATCAGTTATGATATGAATTTCGAAAGAATATATTGCTACGAGTTACATAAACAGAGAAGATAACACAGCAACAAATTTTACAAGTTTTAATTAAAGAAAAACAGTTATTTACAATAATACAAACAAAATATGAAAGTTTAACTTACAATTATTTACGATATAAATTTAACAAATAATTTAAAGTTTAACTTACAGCACGAAATTTATTTTTTTACAACGTACATTTAATTAATAGTTAATGTTTACAGCAGAATATTACAATATGTTTAAAATACATTTCACACAGAATAACAGAATTTAAACTTATATATCTTTATGTTAGCTTTACGATATTATAAGTCAAATAGCACACACTTAGTATATTAACATTATACAATATTACAAATTAGAACACACACTTTGAAGTAAACACATTTATTTGCTATTAATGAACAATTTAGAAGATAAAACTGCTTAGAGAAAGAAAATTTTAGAATGAAAATGAAAGCACTTTTTTGAAAAAAAATGAATGAAAATGAAAAATTATATAAACATTAAATAAATCAAATTATTAAAAATTAAATGACAAGAGTAGGTATTAAAATAGAAAAAATATGAATCCCTAATGAAAGACCAAAACGGCAAAATTAAAAAATGTTGCAGGCTCGGTTTGATTGAGCCTGTTTATGGACGGTACTGTAATGTGCAAAGCACGATCCACGCCCCTTAGCACCGAACTAAGCAGAACTCAACATTTCATCATAGTAATGGTGAAATTTTAATTTAGAAACATCCGCAGATGCGTTCATACGGCGGTAATCATGAAACCTTCAATGTGACACTTACGTGCCATTCCCTGAAAAGCGGCATATGGTCCCTTAGTAAAAGAATGCGTGTGCCCTAAACGTGAAAACAATGGGCGGAACTAAATAAACTGGAATTTTGAAAGGGGATTAGAGGTTATGAAGCCTGCATATCACAGATAAGACGTCAAAAAGATAATTAAAAAGCAGGCAACATATCCTAAGGGTGGTTTAGGAATACTGGAACCATTCAACTAGAAAATGCCAAAAAGTGAAAACTAAAAATTAAACCCACGACTTTGAGATCTTTACCCACTGAGATATTTAGGAAATAGATACTTAACACATTTATAATAAAGCCTATATACAGAACAATATCAAAAAAGATATAACAATTCATTGCAGAAAAGTGAATGACATACAGGTGACTGAAAGCTTCATTGATAAGTACCAGATCAGCAAGATCAAGAATGTTACACATAAAGGTCAGCCAGTTTACCAAGCAGAGCTTCAATTTAAATCTTTTGTGCTGGGAAACAAGAAAATTTGCTTGATAGCAAAAGATATCATTGGGTAATTTCTAGATGCATTTATTTCATTATGAATCATTTTATAACCGATACGACAGAATTGTAATTTTTTTTCTTAACCAGTTAACATTTACGTGTTAAATGTAAAGATGTTAAATAAAGATTAATAAATCCTCAGTTCCTGAAAATCCACAGTTAACTTGTGTATGGTTTTCATATTTACTATGTATTATGAACATTAAATATAGCAGAACATAGAACACATTATTATATTATATAATTTGATTGAACTAAAATAGAGTTATGAAATATCATTTTATTGTAACAGCAGTGATATGACCGAAGTTGACCTCAGGCTAGTTATAGATATTATAATTCAAAAAAGAAGTGGTTTGATAAAAAAACTATCAAAATAATATTGTTTCCAAATATTTGAATATATATTATCCTTCGTTTTTTGTCTGCAAACTCTATTTGATAAAACATACATCAATGACAGTCTATTGTCCGATTGCTTATATTTGATTTTGTAATTGACCTATCTATATATCAAAGTATACATCTGTTAACGTACATCAAAGCTCAATGAAAAACAATGCAAAGGTATACACCTCAGCATCTCAACACTCTTTTACCAACAAAATTGTACTTGCTAAATTGTTCATCTTTACAGAGCTGAAAGTGAAAAAGTTTGCATCACCAGCCATATAGACCCTACAGGTAATTATTTTATATTATTAAGAAAAAAGATTTGTCAAAATGAAATCGTACGAAAGCTTCGATCGGCTACTTGGCTGTAACTAGAACTTTGCAAAAAAATAATATTTCAGATTTTTGTGAAAAAGCCTAATAGAAAGGAGATGAAATTGATCCTTATTCATTGTATCTGTCACGTAGGTATATTAGAAAAAAGCTTTATAACTTAGTGTTGCAGTCTTCCCTTAAACGTGAGGGATTTCTACATTTTCATTGCTGAACTTTACATAAGTCCAATTGGTGAAGTTGTTTATTTGTTTGTTTGTTTTTTATTCTTACAATATCTCGAAAATATTTTTTTGTCAAATGAACAATTTTAAAGACAATTATGTACACGCTATAATTAATATTTTGATATCCTCGGATATTAAGCTACTAATAATTGTTGTGAATGTCCAGAAAAATATTTCTTAAATGTGTAGCAAAATTGATATTTAACAGATGCGTGCATGTCAGCACCGTGTAAAAACTACGCCACCTGCGTCACTGATAGTAGGACCGGGAATTTTAAATGCATTTGCCGACCTGGATCAACTGGCAAAATTTGCGAGATATGTAAGTATTAGCAAAAGGAACAATATCCGTGACATTGTGGCTGTAGCATTCCAAGCTGTAGAATAAACCAGCGGTTTTCTATGTATCTCGTAGTATCCTAGAAATAAAGCAATTTCTTACAATGTCGATGATTATCTAAAAATATCCAGCTTCGTAATAAAATACTTGTCACTCATCATATTTAATAAAATAATGTACTTATCATATTTCATCTTTCTTGCACCTTTTTTGTTAACATAAAACATATTTGTTTATGTGTACATACCTCCCGTATAAATTCAATCCTAAAATTGGTTTAAAATCTGGAAACAAACATTTCTCACTAACCAGATAGAAAAATCCTTAAAGTTTACTAAAAAAGCGGTGTTGGAAAATCTCATTTCACATAGGCTTATATTACACTTCACTTGCAGCACTTTTTTATGTTTTCTTACACATTCGCGATATTTACCTCTATTTTGACAACACACTTTGGCGCACTTTAAAATTTCGCGAAATTCTTCTTAAAATCGGATATTATGAAACTTTGCCTGGAAATCATCCATGTTTTCTTTAAAGATAACGATTCTTTTTGATGACAAATCTCATTTTAATCGAATATTTGGCAAAAAGAAAATGAATCAGTAGGAAATCTTCGCAAACGGTAAAACAATTTTTAATTGTTTGAAGTATGGACTGAATTCTTAATAAACACTAATATTATGACATTTTCCACTTTAAATATTGAAGGTTTAATCATGATCACCTTGCTTTTTTATCTTATCTGAATTTATTTTCATTGAACTTTAAGACACATAAACTGGATCAGTATATTTTGTGTGGACAGTAAAACGCTTTTTGTCAACCATAGAAAGTAAGGCGCCTAATCCCGCCCGCCTTTTAAACTATGTTGTAATGCACATAGGAAGTAGTTTCACTGATATTTACATTTTGTTTCTTGTGTGTCCCGGTGATTGAGAAAAATAATCAATCATTTGGTTAGATAGAGGATAGGACAATCGGTTTCCATCGGGAACCAAACATCCTCGGGTTGGGATTTCCCTATCCTCTATCTATCCCAATAATAGATTCTATTAATCTGTATGCTATCTATGCTATATTTACTACACTTTTGCCTTTTTTATTTTTTTGACACACATGTATATGATGTATAAAAAGGACGGCAAAAAGACGAGTGGCACAGTGTCATTAAAGTCTACTTCGTCGTTAGATTCAATTAAATAATGTTATATTTTGTTTAAATAAAATATTTTAGGTTTATACATTGAAAATGTCAATGAAATATATCTTCAGGGACAGACCCGTGTGTTCCAGATCCATGTGTACGTAATACTACGTATGCTTGTTTACATGGAGTATGTTATTGTAAACCTGGATTTACTGGAAGAACATGCGAAATAAGTGAGTTAAATAAATGAAATGAATAATATATTGTATAAAAGCAGTTAAAGATCCTGTATGTTGTACTTGAGGTTGTATACATCTTAAGGGAAATTATATATATTTATATGATAATGCTTATAAAACAATTTTCAAACATCGAAGAATATGTAAATATGTACTGAAAATATTTGTATAATTATATTATATGTAATCATTAAAATATATGCATTCATTTCTTATTGAAAAATTTGACTTAGACTTTATAGAAAATATTTGTTTATTATCTCCCTTTGTTAATATGAAATGTTAAATTCGGTTATATCTTTATAAAAAATGCTTTTTGGAACTTACAAAATTGATAAATCTTAATTCAAGCATCGAATTTATGATACAAATCTGGAAACAAAGTGATTTCTCGGAAGCATAAATCACAACAAAATTACTTGAAAATTGCAGACTCGGTTTGATTGATTCTGTACATGAGGAATAATGAATAAGTGCAATATCCCTCACGCCCTCTAGCACAGGCTTGAGCTGTACTCAATTCTCAACACTTAATTGTGCTGGCATCAATGATCCCGAATGAACAGAAAAACACAACAGCACTTAAGTGAAGTACGGGGCAACTTTTTACAGCTGCTACACGGCACTTGACACCTGCCGTTGTGACTACAAAACCATAAAAAAATTGTGTTATAGGATCTTATTTTTGTAGCATTCAATAGACTTATTAAAGTTAACAAGGAAAAGTCCCAAACTGGGTAAGCAGTTGTCTTATTGTTAGTGTACGTTCTTGTCGTTTCTTTTTTAGATAAGATTATAACCATGCAAATGATGATTTGATAATTCAGATATGAATGACTGCCCTCTAAGTGCTTGTAATGATCATGGAATGTGTAAAGACGGTGTTGGAAATTATACATGCGAATGTTTTGAACGTTTTGCTGGAGTTAACTGTACGATAGGTAGATTACTTATTATAACATTTGAATTGATATATGGAAGATGGTTTTAAACATCGTGCATACTAGTATTCGTCATATTAAGCATATTGAATAGTTATTTGTTATGTCTTGCCGGTGACAATAAATAAGTATTTATAACTATTAATTAATATTTTGATTACATTCTTTTGTCTCCGTTAAAACACAGTTGTCTTTTCGATTGCACATTCCTAGATGAACATTAATCGTCGACTTCTAACTAAATTAATCTCTGTTTTATAATAATTGATTTTTTTTACCTCCATTTGTTTCATTTTTCTTTTGCATTTTTTTTCTCATGACCTTTTGGTTTAGTTTTTATTAATTGCAAAATAACCTTTTTTATGAAAATGTCTTTGATATATTTTTAGCTAAATGAATTTTGTACATGATAATGCCATGAACTGTATACATGTATATGTAAATTGTTTAAACTGGGGCAGGACACTCATAAGCTTTCATAGCTTTCTGCCCAATCCAGAATGTATTGTGTAAATATTGTTCATCAAAATGTAAATATATCGAATAAAATATGTTTAAACCAAATAAGTATTTAATTCAAATTTTCAAATGGAAAGTTTTGTAAAACGACCGACAAAAACATATGGAAATATGATAAATTTCTTTTAAACCAGCTGATTTAACATGTCATTTAGAAAATAAAAATCGTCTAAATTTTGGGTTGATTGTGTTGCTGTAGATAATAGCTCCGACTCAAGCAGAAGTCAACATCTATATTTACAATATGTCGTCCCACGCCAACAGTTCCGGCTTAAGCAGAATTTACAAATATCGTCCCACGCCCATAGTTCCGGCTTAAGCAGAATTTACAATATGTCGTCCCACGCCCATAGTTCCGGCTTAAGCAGAATTTACAATATGTCGTCCCTCGCCCATAGCTCCGGCTTAAGCAGAATTAACAATATGTCGTCCCACGCCCATAGCTCCAGCTTAAGCAGAATTTACAATATGTCGTTCCACGCCCATAGTTCCGGCTTAAGCAGAATTTACAATATGTCGTTACACACCAACAGCTCCAGCTTCAGCAGAATTTAACATTTATATTAACAATATGTCGTCCCTCGCCCATAGCTCCGGCTCAAGCAGAATATAACATTTATATTAACAATATGTCGTCACACAACAATAGCTCCAGCTTGAGCAGCATTCAACATTTATATTAACGATATGTCGTCACACACCCATAGCTCCAGCTTTAGCAGAATTTCACATTTATATTAACAAAATGTTGTCCCTCGCCCATAGCTCCGGCTCAAGCAGAATTTAACATTTACATTAACAATATCTCGTCACACACGCATAGCTCCAGCTTAAGCAGAATTCAACATTTATATTAACAATATGTCGTCACACATCCATAGCTCGGGTTTAAGCAGAATTCATTATTTATATTAACAATATGTCGTCCCTCGCCCATAGCTTCGGCTCAAGCTGAATTTAACATTTATATAAACAATATGTCGTCACACACAAATAGTTCCGGCTTAAGCAGAATTTACAATGTGTCGTCCCACGCCAATAGTTCCGGCTCAAGCAGAATTCAACATTTATATTAACAATATGTCGTCACACACATAGCTCTAGCTTAAGCAGAATTCAATATTTATATTAATAATATGTCGTCCCACGCCCATAGCTCCCGCTCAAGCAGAATTCAACATATATATTTACAATTTATCGTCGTACGCCCAAAGCTCGGGTTTAAGCAGAATTCAACATTTATATTAACAATATGTCGTCACATGCCCATATCTCCAGCTGAAGCAGAATTCAACATTTATATTAACAATATGTCGTTACACACCCATAGCTCCAGCTTAAGCAGAATTCAATATTTATATTAATAATATGTCGTCCCACGTCCATATCTTCCGCTCAAGCAGAATTCAACATTTATATTTACAATATATCGCCGTGCGACCATAGCTCTGGTTAAAACAGAATTCAACATTTATATTTACAATATATTGTCTCACGCCCTTAGATGAGGGTATAGCAGAATTCAACATATATATGGGAAATTATTGCAGGCTTTGTTGATTGTGCATGTCGGGATATAAGTGGTTTAAGCCAAAAAATGAATAATACTTTTTACATTTTATTTTTTTTTTTCAGATAAATGTCCAGCACAAAGACAAATGACTTGCCCAGAAGGTATATACGAAAAAATGTTGTTTTCTTTGGAAAGCATGTTGTACTGTTTAAGAGTAATGAAAATTCAGATTTAAAATTTGATTAACCATTTCTTATATATACATACATATATATATAAATAAAACAAAAAACACAGTCCATGAGTTAACTTATTTAATTAATTTAATTATTGCAAATAATTAAATTAATTAAATAAGTTAACTCATGGACTGTGTTTTTTTGTTTTATTTATATGTGACTTTTTTCCGGCACTTGTTTTCATTTTTTGTATATATATATATATATATATATATATATATATATATATATATATAAGATATAATTATATGTTACTTTTTTTAAAAATATTAAATATTTTTTGCAAATAATTAAATAATTAAATTAATTAAATAAGTTAACTCATGGACTGTGTTTTTTTGTTTTATTTATATGTGACTTTTTTCCGGCACTTGTTTTCATTTTTTTTGTATATATATATATTTATATATTTATGTATATTATATATATATATAAACAGGGGAAAGTATAACTGTATTGAATTTAATTATCTCCCTTTATATATACTTTATCTGTCTAAATTCATTGTATCCTACGGATCTACTTGATCTTACGTGATCCAGTTGACTTTCGGAAATAGATATATAGGTCTTAACTATACTTAATGTAAAAGATCACCCAAAAACAACCAGTCTACCATATTTTGAAATAAATGAATAAAAAACAACTCATAAATGCATTTGCCGGACGAGCATGTATTGTTTGACCACGTAGCTTTGTTAACATAACATGACAGAGGTAGGTTATAATATAATGACATTCAATAAAAGAAAAATATATATTTTACAAATTGTAATAATCCAGTATAAAGTCACTAGATCTAATGCAGACTTACGCTGCAACAATCGATTGCTAAAACCCCATGTGGTCTCTTGTAAATCAAATCAATATAATATAATATGCATAATACCATACGTCCTACGATTAATTATCATTTTTGTAAAATACAAATATGAATATACTTCTATCGCAAGAAATAAGTCGTGCTGAGCGCGAACAAGCCGGCCAGGAAAAAACAGAGATCTCTTTAGAATACTCTGAAAACCTGTGTACGTTACCATGCAAGATCGCTTAATGACGTACCTCATTTTCTTCAGCCTGGACATATGATATTATACAGAAAACAACCAAATTTTAAACTAACAGTAGAACATTGAATAGTGAAAATTCTCATGAATTATCAATACATCATCCCAGTCAAATATTAAAGTATACATCTAAAACGAAAATTTAATTTTGTACGTCTTTACTAAACGAGTGTGTCCGGTAGACTGATTCGCCTTTCGATAAACATCCCAAAAATAAAATACACCCACGATTTTCCCGTGCAATACATTTACACACTGAAATATACTTCTCACAAAAATGAACGCAACGTAAAGACAATATTTTCGCGCTATACTAGCGAAACGCGCGAAAATTTCAGTCTTAACTATACTTAATGTAAAAGTGCACCCAAAAACAACCAGTCTACCATATTTTGAAATAAATGAATAAAAAACAACTCATAAATGCATTTGCCGGACGAGCATGTAGACAATAAAAAGTTAGGGCTTGAGCATAGCCGATATAGTATAATAGAATATTAATTACAAACTCAATTTTTGAGACACCATAAGTCTGCTTGACAAAGAATCTGCCACATAACGGTCTTTACTAATGTCGGACTTCCACCGACCATGACGTTTCCAACATCTATCATTAACTCTGGAATTAGCAGCTGTGGTTGCCCCACCAGACCGTAGTGAATGTAGACCTATGTTCAAATCCCCCGTAAATGGACGCAATCTACTTATAATACATTCCCTAGCCCTTGAGTAACTTAACGGTTTGTCTTTGTAAATTAATTTACAAGTAGAATTTGATCTAAAACATGGCCTGAATAAATAATTGCTATCAAATATAGTCTGACTGGACAAAGTTAAATAACGCCTTAACATTTTATAAGGACAAGCAACAGACATTCCTTTACTTATAACTATTTCATTTCCTAATCTGTATTGGTCAGTCTTACTTTTCCTAATTTTCAGACAAAAATGGTCATCATGAAAAACAATATCGTTACACCTGAGTGAACTTAGTTCATCATATCTCAAAAAGCCTGCGAAACCTAATAAAATCATAGACAAATCTCTGACAACTAAAATGTCTGAAGATTCTGAATATTCAGAACAATGTCTTTGTAGACAGAGGTTCTTTTTTAGATGTTGGTTTAGAATTGTTCCGTTCAGCATTTTCTAATAAATTCTTTACGAACGAGTTTTCAGTAGGATCCGGAAGTCCTTTTAAGCCATGCACCCATTTCAAACTATACACAGTTGCTGAAATCACATGATCAGAAGAACGTTTTTCTAGTAAATCCGTAATATATAATGCGACGTGAATGGGAGACGCTGGTAAAGAATTGCCTCCCTTCTCAGAAATGAACTTGTCCCACTTCTTGAAATATGAAATATACTTAATATTTGTATTGTCACTTCGTGAACCCAACAATTTTTGTGCCATTTTATCAGGCAATTCACCGAAACTGTCTAACGCTACCCCTGTATGGTTAACGTGGTCGATAATCGTATCCTTGAGCTTCAAACCTGAAAATATATAAGAGCATTCTATTATGTTGTCACAATTCTCAACGCTAAAAGGCCAAATTTTAAAGGCCTTCCATCGAAAATTCCATTCTTTCCTCTGCCTCTTCTTGTCAAAACACCTGGCTGAAATTGAAACAAATCTTTAATGTAAAACGCTTGTTTTTCGCCACCAGGAAAGATCAAAGGCCAAAAACATGCCGATCTCCAAATCGGTACCACCAAGGTACAAACGCACTTGTCTCCTATTGCTTTTTTAATACATTTACTTACAAGCCTCGGTGGTGGCACAAGCCAATTTATATGCCCTGACCAAACTTGCCTGAAAGCATCCACTCCATTAGTACCTGGACACCAAAATCTAGAATTGAAATTTTGACATTTGGTGTTGTAACTATAGGCAAAACGATCAATACTATGCTTACCCCACATGTTTTCGAGCTTGCGGAAAACCCAGTCTTGAACAGACCAGTCATCACTATCGCAACATTTGCTCAAATAATCTGCGTCAACATTTTCTGATCTAGGTACCCACAATGGTTCTATTTTCATACTATTCTGCCTACATATATCATCAACCTTTAAAGCAATTTTTTGAAGATATGGCTTAGAACTACCCTTATTCAAAATTATCGACACATTTTTATTGTCGGTTTTCCACGTAATCTGTTGCCCTTCCAGGCTTTCTATGTTACTCAGAAGAACCCTATGCACAGCCTCGAGTTCCCTCCAAGTAGAACTAAGACCAGTCTCATTTTCAGACCAACTTCCTATGACGTCACTTCCAGACGCGCCCTCTACGTAACCTCCGTAACCAAGACCACTGGCATCGCTAAATACCGTACAAATATTACTGCTACCACAGCCACTAAAATCTATGCTGTCACAACTGACATTTTCCATAAGACAGTAATTCATATCTTTAATGTTTTCCTTCCAGAAAATCATTTCAGATAATGCTTCTGAAGTCACAATGACCGGAGCATTCCAGCTTGCTCTTTGATTTATGCATGCATACATAGCACGTGATCTTAAGCTTACAACTGAACCTATCACACATTTCATCGACATCAACTGTCCGACCAAACAAGCTAATTTTCTTACCTTAATCAGCGTTCTGCCGCCACATACCTGGTCGATTATCGAAACTACTAACCTTTCAAAACGAAGCATGCGTTCTTCTGTTACAGATAACACACCTGATATGGTATTCCACACGTATCCCAACCAAACAATAACTTGCGTTGGATACCAAATACATTTCTCTTCTGCTAAAAGAAAACCAAACAGCTGTAAATCAGCTTTAATAAATTGACTTAAAGACAAAGCTTTATCAAATGTCACGTTTCCGCCCAGACCATCGTCAAGAAAAACTATAATATTTTGTCCTTTGGAACGCCAGTGTTTCACAACAGCTCTCATCACCTTCGTGAATATGTAACCTGCTACAGAAATACCAAATGGTAAAACGTGGAAAACATAAAACTTTCCATCCCACTCAAAACCTAAAAAGGTACGATGAGAATCAAATATCATAATATGGTGATAGGCGCTCTTTAAATCGAACGAAAATAAAAATGTGTCTTTTTTAAACAGTTGCTTAGCAACCGACTGATCCTCAAAAGTATATTTATATCTAAACAATGACATATTTATATGCCTGCAGTCTAGTACTAAACGCGGCTTACCTGACCTGTTAATGCTACTGTTAATGGATTAACAACATGTGGAACCTTTCACACGTATACACCATTTCAACAGCTTATCTATCTCAGATCGTTACAATTTTAGCATTATCTCTAGCAGATTTGTTGTTTTTAAAAATGCTTTTTTTAGGAATTTTGAT
>NW_026851546.1:0-26319 GCF_026571515.1 Ruditapes philippinarum
AGCTCACCTTGCACAAAGTGCAGGTGAGCTTTTAGGATGGCCAACCAAATGGCGTCCGTCGTCTGTCGTCCGTCCACATTTTAAATATTCTAAGGACATCTTCTATGATACCGCAAGGCCAATGTTAATGAAACTTGGCAGGAATACTCTTTGTATGAAGCTCTATCAAGATTGTTCAAAGAATTCCATTTCATGCAGAACTCTGGTTGCCATGGCAACCGAAATAAAAATCTTTAAATATCTTCTTTTAAAGAACCGTAAGAGCTAGAGCTTAGATATTTGGCATGAAACATCTTCTAATGAGTGTCTACCAAGCTTGTTCAAATAAAAGCCCTAGGGTCAAAATTGGCCCCGCCCCAGGGGGTCATTGATTTTCCCTATATGCATATAGTAAAAACTTAAAAAACCTTCTTTTAAAGAACCCAAAGAGCTAGAGCTAAGATATTTGGCATGAAACATCTTCTAGTGAGTGTCTACCAAGTTTGTTCAAATAAAAGCCCTGGGGTCAAAATTGGCCCCGGCCCGGGGGGTCATTGATTTTCCCTATATGCATATAGTAAAAACTTAAAAAATCTTCTTTTAAAGAACTGTAAAAGCTAGAGCTTAGATATTTGGCATGAAACATCTTCTAGTAAATGTCTACCAAGTTTGTTCAAATAAAAGCCCTGGGGTCAAAATTGGCCCCGCCCCAGGGGTCATTGATTTTCCCTATATGCATATAGTAAAAACTTAAAAAATCTTCTTTTAAAGAACCCAAAGAGCTAGAGCTAAGATATTTAGCATGAAACATCTTCTAATGAGTGTCTACCAAGTTTGTTCAAATAAAAGCCCTGAGGTCAAAATTGACCCTGCCCCAGGGGGTCATAGATTTTCCCTATATGCATATAGTAAAAACTTAAAAAATCTTCTTTTAAAGAACCGTAAGAGCTAGAGCTTAGATATTTGGCATGAAACATCTTCTAGTGAATGTCTACCAAGTTTGTTCAAATAAAAGCCCTGGGGTCAAAATTGGCCCCGTCCCAGGGGGTCATAGATTTTCCCTATATGCATATAGTAAAAACTTAAAAAATCTTCTTTTAAAGAACCCAAAGAGCTAGAGCTAAGATATTTAGCATGAAACATCTTTTAATGAGTGTCTACCAAGTTTGTTCAAATAAAAGCCCTGGGGTCAAAATTGGCCCGCCCCAGGGGGTCATTGATTTTCCCTATATGCATATAGTAAAAACTTAAAAAATCTTCTTTTAAAGAACTCAAAGAACTAGAGCTAAGATATTTAGCATGAAACATGTTTTATTGGGTGTCTACCAAATATGTTCAAATAAAAGCCCTGGGGTCAAAACTGGCCCCGCCCCGGGGGTCATTGATTTTCCTTATATGTGTATAGCAAAAACTTAAAAATCTTCTTTGAAAAAACCCAAATAGCTTGAGTTTAGATATTATACATGAAACATCTTTAAGTAAATATCTACAAAGTTTGTTCAAATAAAAGCCCTGGGGTCAAAACTGCCCCGCCCCAGGGGTGTCATTGTTTTTAACTATATGTGTATAGTAAAAACTTTAAAAAAATCTTCTTTTAAAAAGCCCAATTAGCTAGAGCTTAGATGTTTAACATGAAACATCTTCTTATAGGTGTCTACCAAGTTTGTGCAAATAAAAGCCCCTGGGTTAAATTGGCCCTGCAACGTTGGTGGGGGGGGGATGGGGGGGCCTATATACAGGTGAGCGACCTCAGGGCCATCATGGCCCTCTTGTATCATGTAGACATTATTGTTTTTTCTATTTAATCTGTTATGACAAAGACAATTGTTAAGCGTTTTTTAAAATTGTGATAAATAGTTTATGAAAATCTGTTTAGAAGAGATAATTTAGATATATTTATGAAGCACAATTGTGAACCAAATTCTTGCAGTACACATTTATCAGTTTTTGAGTCGGCTTCCTGTAACTATGCCGGTCTGGTGCAAGGAGCCAGCTTGTCCATTTTAATTTACCTTTGGTTCTTTTTTTAGAATTACATTTTGCCATCCAAGGTTATATAGTGAATGAACAAGGGAATGTAAAAATAAGTTTACGTTTTGCTATAATTCCTTTCAATTTTATAATTTACTTTGCATGAATACTAAATAACAACACACACGGCCCAAAGAAATGTCTATAAATATCCATTGAAATTTTACCTGTAATGTTCAATTCATAAAAAGAGTAGGGCAATACATTTAATTAATAAAAAGAGTAGGGCAGTCTTTATATTTTAGGCAGATTTATACTTTATCCTTAACATTTTCCAATATCAACTGTTAGTCAATCACCATAATAATAGTCAATCTTTTGAAATATACAGTCAATTCTTCTCAACTTTACAATGATAAAAAGAGCATAATGTCACTTAAAGAAAGGCATTTATTTTGCAATGACAAGTTTACACATCAAGCTATGTTATGACATTACATGGGGGGAATACTGTATTAATTTATTATTAATTATTTTATGCTGTATAATTGTTTCTGTTACTGAAACTGTGTTTTGATTTATTTCTTTAGATTATTTAAACGGATTATATTGTAAATATATAAATATTAAGATCTTCATCAGAGTTCCTTGAAAAAACAAAAAAATCCTGTTACAATGAAGAACATTTTTCTTGTGGCTGAATTTTATTTGAAATACGTATCAGAATTGTATTCAGTAAACGTTGCTGCTTTTAATTGACATACATCTGTGATAATAAATGAGCCGCGTCACAATAAAACCAACATAATGCGTTTGCGACCAGCATGGATCCAGACCAGCCTGCGCATCCTCGCAGTCTGATCAGGATCCATGCTGTTGGCTATCAGTTTCTCTACTTGTAATAGAGTTGGTAAGTGAACAGCATGGATCCTGATCAGACTGCGCGGATGGGTAGGCTGGTCTGGATCCATGCTGGTCGCAAACGCACTATGTTGGTTTTGTCGTGACACAGCTCAAATATCAACCTTTGTCATATCATATTGTTGGCAATGTAGGCACTGACTACTGACATGTAAGTGAATTGGTCCTACATAATAAATGCTATACTGTATAAGTGGATATTTGTGCATGTCGAAAAATTAGCAAATTTAAAATGTTAGACATTTTGTGTAAGAAAATATTAGCAAATTGTGGAAGTGTAGAATTTAATGACAGGTTGATTGATATTTATGCTATAGGAAATTTAACGATTTGCGAAATTTGCCAATCTTTCCACATCACTACGTAACCATTTATACAGTATTGTACAGAAATCAGTACAGTCCAGGAAAATTAAAGATGTTATGCATGTCAGTTGTTGAAAGAGGTTGGTACAGTTGATAAAGATGAAATACATGTAGGTTTGTTACAAGAATTATTTGTTACAAATGAACAAAATGCTTGTAAATGTGGTATATTGTGGCTAATGTGATCATCCAAGTTTATATTTATAGTTCTATTTCAAATGAGCCTGAAATAGTGGACAGAAGAGCACCTGAGGTATATGATCTCTACTGTGTTGGTGCAACCTAAAACCCAACAAAAAATATTAAAATAGACAGTCCAAGTGGCATATTTCAAGTAGTTGAAGAACTGATCATCATAAATGCCTTGATATGCCATGGTAACAAAGGCCACATGTTATCATAATACTATAACATAGTCAATTTTAACTTAAACAATGATGGGGTTGAGGTCATTGACTTCAAACCGGTGTAGGTTTGAGCCACGCCAGTGTCATCCGATTCTCCGTGACAGAAAGCTATCCAGCTACAGAACGTCAGTGGTATCTACTTGAGTATCTGTGCCTGAATTAATGTGCAGAGGGGAACCAGAGGTCCTCCTCAACCTGTAAAGCTTAAAAGTTGCCATGTGACCTATACTGTGTTGATGTTTAACAAACAAACAAAAACATGTAAGGGCTATGTTAAGTGACATAATAAGATAATGCTATTTTTAAAATTCTATGTTTGGCATGCCGGTACTATTTATATTCAAATGTTTTGTGCTAAATGTACAAAAGTTATTTTCTGTGTTATTCTAGGATTATTTAAATCTTAAGAAAGCAAATGTCATGTTTGAACTTAGAATGTTAGATAAAGGTGTGTTGTGAATTTGTTAAAGAAAATGTAGATTTATTTCTTCTTAGAAAAGTGAGAAGTTTTGATAAATGTTAGCTGTTTTGATTTGGACACACCAGATCAGTTGTTTGAAGCTCTGGTAGAGATTTTGGTAACAAGAACTATTGGGTTGCATTATTTGTTTAATTGGTTTATATGTGTGTTAAGTTTGTACTTTGTAGGTAGATAAGGTGTATCATTTAGCAGGCAATTATTATTGTTAACTGTTTGTCTGATGGCAACAACTAAATCATGCGAGCAGCAAGTGAATCTCCCAATGCAACTAGTCCAGACCAAGATCAGCAAGCACATCCATGCCATCTAATCATCGTCTGCACTGTTTCCTAATCAGTGAAAATTTACTTTCAAATTTTCCCAACTAATGAATGGTTTTGTCCAGATTGAATGTGCTGTGTTATCATGATTCCCCCGGTTTGCTATTCAGTCAGCATTTATTTTGAAATTTTCCCTGAAAATGATGAATGGTTTTGTCCAGATTGAAAGATTGATATTTAGCTAGGTAAGGGATAAAATGAGAAAATCGAGTCACAGAACAGTAAATTGCCTGTCGTGCTGAACAGATGTTCAAGTTGGCCAAGCTCTTTAGTAGTGGCACAAGTTTGTTATTTATCATAACTAGCAGTCAAATGATAAAAAGAATTTTTTATTTAACCCTGACTCGCTAAATATCTTAAACAGACTTGTCCATCTTTCTATTTAGACACAACTATTCATCATTTTTAGGGAACATTTCTGAATAAATGCTGACTAAATAGCAAACAGTGGAGATCATGATAAGACATCATGGTCGTAATGGCTGCTCTTGGTCAGCACTGGTTGTATGAGGAGAACCAATTGCTGCCAGATTTCTAGCGGTCAATTAATGTAGGCAATTTGTATAAAAATTGAAAATTGTTGTTTTGCAGAAGTAGAAACCTTTAAAATTGTATTGTAAAACTCTATTTACCTCGCTTTACAGCAGTTATCCTCGGTCCCAAATAACCATACTACTTTACAGCAAAACCTTGAATTCTAATTACCCTTTAATTCAAGATATTTAATTCAAGATATTGGATAAAATTAGAGAAAAAAATGGAAAGTCGACGTTTTATAGGACATGTACATCTACTGGTTGCGACTTGTTGAAATATTTCTCATCTTGTACAATGTTTCCCTAATTTAACTGACATTATGAAAAAATGAAGAACTAAATATTGTCATGTCTAGATAGTGCTCTGTTATAACCAGTACATCTGTATCAGTTATTTGTTAGAACTTAAACATATATCATAACTATACACACAGTTTTCAGAATTTCATTTTTCTGTGTTGCTTTTTATCCCCGGATGTTGTTGTAGGCAAAAGAATGATTACTCCCTAATTAATTGGCTGTGTCTTATAATGGACAAAGGTGCAATTGCTGAACTTGATGTCTGTAACCTGTAATATATCATATGTAGGTGAAACAAAATAAAAACTATAGAAATAAAGAATAGATTTCAACCTGCTGAATTTGTAAGATAGACTTTCCCTTGCAGTTTTGCAATATTAAAAACATATTACTGTCGGAACAGAATCTTGTCTGACTATATAATGGTAGATGATACGTTTGGCATGGTAGATAATGGTGCCTCAGGAATTTTTATGAGTGATGTATACATGTGCATGTATAAAATTATGCTCTTTATAAAGATCTGTATATTGATTTGTCCATGATATATATTTTTTCTTAGTCAAAACAGAGATTTAGTTAACAGAGATAAGCAGCTCCTTTATACTCCATTGAAATATCCCACATCTCTTTTCAAAATTTGTCTTTAGGGTAAAAAATCAATGTTATATGCATTTTATTGACCAGGATCAGGATGCTTCCCATGTCAAGTGATCAGGGATGTTGACTAAGTATCACTAGGCTATATATCTGTGTAGTGACTTTGTATTGGTTCAAATGGTGAAGTTTTTCACATAGAGCTAGGAAGGTCTGTGGTCCTACTTAATAAAGCATTAAGGGGTAGCAAAGGTCTTTCTTCACCAGGAAAGCTTGAAATTTCACCATTGGACCTTTACATGGGCAGCATGGCCTAGTATGATCACCAAAAAATTAATACAGTCAGTTGTGTTTTAAGATATATTGATATGACTACAGTTAAACAGATATGATAAAGTCAGACCTCGTTATATCTATCTTTTGTTTTTCTTGCTTGTATAAATTGTTAAATATTATTACCCTGTTTTAACATTGATGCTTTTTTAAGGAATTTACAAATATTAAAGTTAACTGGAGCTAATGTTGATAACTATTGTTGCTTGCCTATTATAGATTTGTATTATTTGATTAGTTTAAATTCTGTTACAGGTATAAAATGCTATAGACAGAGTGATATTATCATTTGTTTTTTTCTAAAATGTGTTAATTTCTGGTATGATTTATCATGCCACATTGTATTATTTGTCTTCTATCATATGCATCCTTGAAATAAGTTTCTCAAAAAGTCTGTCGTAATTGTTGTTAATTATGGTATGTTTGGTCCGTTGCACCGGGGGGGGGGGGGGGTAAGTTAAGCACACCACAGGGGACATGAATGTTTAGTTTTTTAACCTTTTATTGACCATGACATTGGTGATTAATATGGCGGTTTCACTATGCAAATCTTCAGGCCATTGTATTATAGTGTTAGTTATTTTGTCCAAGTTACTTTAAAATCTTCCTAAATTTAAAAGAAGTATGAACCAGAACATTTGACCTCTGTTTGACATTGACCTCCGTTTGACATTGACCTTGGGGAAGTAACATGGATATTGCACTTCACACTGTGCACATTGTGTCATACTACAAGGTGATCATTTGTGCCAAGTAATTTTAAAACTTTCCAAATAGTCAATCAGTTTATGTAGCAGACATCTAACCATTTGTGTTCCTTCCCAATTTCATCAAACTACATAAGTGACAAAAAGGCAAAACTAATGCTATCAAATCAGATGAATTGGTTTCTATATCAAAGTAATGGTTTTGCTCATGCTTAATACTAGTATGTCTTTGACAAGGTTTTAGGTTTTTATTCTGGCTTCCATTTACATTATGTCAGAACATTGATGTAACTACCGTATCTGTGAAAATATATCTGATAAAAATTCAATTCTAACCACTGTCTCATATTTCTGGCAATTTTCACCTCTGCAGTTTTGATCTATTCTTTCAATGAAGTTCATAGGAACTTATTCACACTCCTATGTAAAAGTGGTGTAACCTTATCAAGAAAATTGACTGATATTCTGATTATTTGATACATGCTTGATCAGAAAGGAAATGGTGTGAAACGTGTTAGAAATTGATAAGTGTTTCTTTTTTTTTCTCAGAAATGACGCATTTCCCTGTTAAATCTCATTGGGTCTATTATTTAAACCGAACGTGATCTCAATAGCAACATTTTCTCTTTCATTTCTGCTATGAAAACAAGTCGATATGTCTGCTTCGGTTATTTTCTTTTTTATTTTAGCGGGTGTTACATTTGACTGTGTAACAGGTCGGGTAAGATCTGCGCGTAGAAATATTCAAGGAATTTCGATGAGGGAACTTTCAATTAGTTCTTCTGCTTCCTTCAGATATGCCCATGTACTCGTGCGGAGCCTCGTTGAAAATACCGACACATCGGACCACGAGCTTATGTTTCGAGTGAGAATTCCTTACGAAGCATTCATCACGAATTTTTCGATAATCACTAACGATAACACGTATAACGCTATCATCAAAGACAAGAATGCAGCTTACGAAGAATACCAGAAAGCGAAGGAAGATGGAATCAGTGCAGGTACCATTACTCAACAGACGAGTGTTGCAGACGACAGAGATAGGGATATCTTCAGGGTCAAGGTAAACGTTGCTGCGCAGACGACACTTGAATTTCGGCTTCATTATGAGGAAATGCTCTTGAAGAATGCTGGAAAATATTCTCAGAAGATTTACATTGATGTAAATTCTTTTATAGTACCACAGCTAGAAGTTATATGTGAATTAAAAGAAAAACAAAGGTTTAAGGAAGTCACATATCAAACCCCTTTGAGTGTCGAAAGTATATATTCGGATGATGAAAAAGTTACCGAAGATGGATATTATATCAGGAAATTTGAATGGAAAGTTAGTGAGGCAGATCAAATAGCGGCCAACGATGGTTTTATGAAACCTTTCGAAATAGAATACGAACTAGAGCCTTCGGAAAATGGGGGAATGGTATACATTAATGACAATGGTGAATTTGTCCATATGTTTTCAACGCCGTGCGAAGAAGCCAATGTGATGATGAAACAAATTGTTTTCGTTATTGACATCAGCGGTTCAATGGCTGGCAATCCAATAAAGCAGGTTAGGCAAACAATGTATGAAATATTCAAGCTTCTCCGTTCAAATGATTTTTTTAACATTATCATATTCAATAAAGATGCACTCCTCTGGAATCAGCAATTTCAAAAAGCCACTGTTTTGAATATTGAAAGTGCTACATTATTCGTTGAGAAAAAAGTGGTGGCGGAAGGGTCTACTAATATTAACGATGCCCTTTTAAAAGCTGTCGCATTGTTTGGTCAAGAACAAGATGGAGATGACCGAGTCGGACAAATAGTTGTTTTCTTAACTGACGGAGAACCAACAGTCGGAGTACAGAACCCAGATCGAATCAGGAGAAATGTTCGCGACAAGAACTATTATGGAGGAAAAGAGTGTTGTAAGTCGAGTATTTTCACTATCGCCTTTGGTTCGGGTGCTGCAACAGACTTTTTAGATGCTCTTGCCAACGAAAATGAAGGTTTCTTGAAAGTAATAAGAGACAAAAATGACGGTGAAGACATTCTTGAACTATATCACGGTGTAGAAAACCCTTACTTAAAAGACATCATTTTTAGTTTCAAAGCGGGTGACGAAGATGTACCGGAAGAAAACACAACTCGTACAGAATACCGACAATACGACTGTGGAAATGAGATAGTTGTTGCGGGTGTGACCTTTCCTGGTGCGGAGCTTCGTCCAGTAATTCAGGCATCCAATAACAATGGCACAGTAAGTTATGAGGATATGCAGATAATACGAACTGCCGCTGTGGATGAAAATCGCCTGTCGCGTCTTTTTGCTTATCAAAGAGTCAAACATCTTCTCAAGCAAGCCGAAATAATTGTAGATGGTAACAAGCTTAGCTCAGAATTAATGAAGGAAAAGGCTCTAAATATATCGTTGCATTATGGATTTGTAACACCACTGACATCTCTAATAGTAACGGAATATTCGCCTAAAAAGATGGCATCACCACCAGCAAACCGTATGGGAGCACTTGCTAAATCACAGTCCGGTTCGTCGAAATCCGTGCAGTATGATTTATCAAACTTTTTTTACGATGATACGGACTTTGATCAGCAGGATATAAGAAATAAAACAAATTCCGCTAACAACTTTGCTGTCAACAACAGCATGTGCTTTGTCCTCTTTATGGTCATATTGAGTCTTTATTAAAGTCCATTCTAGCTATTGCTCATTTTTATTTTTACACAATTAGAATAACTGATCAAACAAAAAAGGAAATATAAAAAAAAAAAGAGAAGAAACAAATAAAAGAGGACAATGATATAAATTTTCATGTAAAGGACAAGTAACAACACTTAGTCATAGAGTTGTGGATTCTTAGGACACGTAAAATCCTGAGGTCGTGGAAGCTACATCACTCCCCCCCCCCCCCCCCCCCGCCCCCAACCAAAAAAAGGTGCTTTCAAACCAAGTGAAGTTAAATGAATCAAATAAGCAACATACAAAAATGTACAAACCTAAATGAGTTTAACTAGTTTTTAACAAGTTATTTTTTAAGTTTTTTTGTGTAAATACAAACTATAATGATGTAAATAAACTTGAAACACTTAAAATAATGCAAAATGCAAATGAACTATTAACAACAAAAAATGGTAACCCTCATGAAGGAGTATGGAAGAATAATAACAAGAAGGGAAAACGATCACAAAAACGGCCAAAGAAGTTTAGCTTAGCATCATTGATGTTGTTTTGTTCCGACCTGAAATACTACATGAACTACATGAATAGATCCGATTAACATAAAAGTGGATAGGTCTGCAATGGGCCCATTTTCCACAAGTATTTTAAATATTGATAGATTTAACACTAGAAATGTATCGGTTTTGGATATTCCTATGAAGTATTTTTTTACTTAAAAAAATAATGTTCATAAAGTTCAAAGTGATTTAGTATGAACATTTATATGATGCGATATTGTAAATACTTGTCAAATAAATAGTGAAAGTAGTAGAAGTTCTGTTGCTTTTGTTGTTTTGTTTTTTTGTTTTTTCTGACTTTTTGCTGTTTTACGTGTTTTTTTTTTTTTTTTTTTTTTTTTTTTTTTATTGTTTGTTATTTTTTTTTTTTATTTTTTTTTTTAAGTCGTTTTTTAAACAAACGTCCATGTGCCTTGCGTATCTGGTCTACGGCATGATTAAAAAGTCAGGTTTACACCAACCGGGAGTACGGAAGGCAAAACTCTACCTAAATATGTTCATATTTTTATTATGAATGACATAAATCTAACATTTTTCTTCAATTGTCAATTCTGGCACCAGTTCCAAGTACAAAAAAAAGACTACAGTTTAAAGCAGATTTTATAATCCGTTGCAAATGCGAATTAAGCAACACGCCTACCGTTCTCTTTCTACAAGTTAGTTTTTCATTGTTGATCTTTCACAGAGAGATTGTAAAAAAACTGATTGTTCCTTAAAGCAATAACACTTACTTGTATCGCAATAGTGCACGTCAAATCACGTAGATTTAGTCCTGTTGGAAAATAATATTTGTTTCGTTTTGAAGATGTTTAAAGTATTGCTCATTTTATCCTATGTATTAAAATGTGTTTTATTTTATTTCACAATGGTTAAATTGATAAGAAATATATGTGCTCCCAGTGAGAGAAAGAGTTAAAATAAAAAAAAACACTTTTGTATGCTATGGAAAGGGTTACACTTTAACGCGGGTGTTGTAAAGTTCAGTTTATTTTTGTAAAGAGTAACTGACAAACACTGACACTCGTGAATGTGACGAATAGGTTTCTTCTGTCCCCAAAAGAGAGACTTTTAAAAGGTATATATTTTTTTCTGGAATTGTTGTATAATAAATTCCTATAAAGTTGATAAACGAAATCACAATTTGAACTTGGAACTTTGCCGTGTAAATCTGATAGTATTGTAACTTAGTTGCATTACTTGTGATTTTCTATTTATAAAAAAAGACCCAAAATAGCCATGAATCAGAACAAGAATGGACGCCATGTAGAGTAAACAAAGTAGAAAATAGTAAACAGATAAATGATTTTACAAACCAACAGCCAGGGATCACAGTCAAATTTCTTGAAACAAAACATTCAAAAAAGACGGAAATAAAAATGATTATCAATAATTATATAAATATTTACATTCACATCTGTAATAGCAAACATCGGCAAGATCTATGACTGGGGTCCATATGCCACTGATGCGTCCATTGAATAATTGAATAGCTAACATATATAAAGCTTAGTAAAATTACGATACATTTGAAGAGTATATTCAATTTTTATCCTTCAAATGTCAAAAGACTTACTTCTTTATTTCATATCAGATAATCACTTATTTAGTATATGCGTCATGTTTATCATGTTTTTAGATTTTTTAATGTGTGGTGTCCTTTCTTAAAATTTAAAAGCTTACAAAATCCCTGTTGAGGGAATCTGCAGGTCATGCCGCGGCAATAATCCATGCAGTTACAGCCAATGACCACAATCGATAAAAAAATTTTTTATCGATAAAAAATCGTCCCAAATAGCCCTATCGTTTTTTTTCAGTTTGAAAGAGACATTATTGTTATAAAGTTCTACTCGATTAAATGTTTTTCAAACCAATAAATTATTCCGTTTCCCTTCTCCCTCTTTACAATTTTTTGGGTACTCTCTGATAAAGCTGATTTGACTCTATAATTAACAAAATTTTGTCAGATATGCAGTTTATCAACAAAATAAATGAATTAAAAATAGATATTTTAAATAGTGGTTTAATGATCTAATAAACGGGTTATATCCAGTTCACGAAAAGGGTTACCGGGATAAAAACGGGTTTAAAAAATATTTTTATCAACGAGGCCACTTTTAAAAAAGCTAATCTTATACAAAAAATTTCAGGTTTTTTTTAATTTTTAAAATAAAATTTTAAATTAAATTAATAAAAATTTTATAAAAATATAAATAATAAAACATATTAGGGTTATCAAAAAACTTTTTACAAAAAAAAACCCTTGTTTTAAAAATTGCCCCCTTTTTCACAGAAAAAATCAAAGGGATCCAAAATTGCAGTAAGGGAAGGCTATCAATAACCGAGCCTCAATTTTTAAATTTTTTCCTTTTCATATTTGGGGTTTTTTTTAACCATTTTTGTTTTCTACATACACAAAAAATTTTTAAAAAATCTTTACCTAAAAAAAATGAAAAGGGGCAACAATTTTTCTTTAAAAAATAAGACAAATTTCACGACTTTTAAATCATTTGTAGCGCACAGAAAAACAACTATTATTTTTTTTAATGTACATAAAAAAAATTTTTTTCTTTTAACAAAATTTATAAAAGAAACTACATTTTTTGTTTTGCACGGACAAAAATCTCTTTAAACTTTCCCTTTTTTTTTCATTTGGAACTTGGGGCCAAAATTTGCCAATTAAAAAATGAAAATTTGTCTTCAAAATAAAAATAGAACTTTTTTAAAATTTTCCCTTCCGTTTTCCCCGATTTAAACCTATTTTATAATCAGACGAAAAATAACCCAGAAAAAAAAAGCTTGAAACAAAAGCCCGCTCAATACAAAAACTTCGGGTTATCAAATGTTTGAAAAGGGCTTATAAAATAAAAAACCCAAAATTTTCTGTAAAAATTATTTTTTTTCCCAACTTGCCCCAAAAAAGGGGAAAAGGGAAATAAAATATTTAGATTTCTTTTCCCGAATCGAGCAACTTTGTTTGAAAATGTGCAAAATACGTTTAGCAGGGGTTTGCCAACGTTTTTACGATTTTATTAAATCATCTTCTCAGTGGGGGAAATACCACTACATTGACGTATTTTCGGCACTTTTCCAAAAAAATGTTGTCGATTCGGAAAAAAAATGCCGAAAATTTTTTATTTTTTTACCTTTCTTTGGGGATATCACCATCAAAGGGGGGAAAAATATAAGTTTTCCATAGAATATTGGGTTTTCTCAGTTTATAACCGCTTTATCAACACTTGCAAAAACCGGGGGAAGTTGCTTTTTTTAGGCTTCAGTTGCAAGCTTTCTTTTCTGGGGTTATTGTCTACCCATATTAAAAAGTAGGGTTTTCATCAACCGGGATCGGGGGCAAAAAACTCTACCTAAATATGTTCATATTTTTATTATGAATGACATAATTCTTACATTTTTCTTCAATTGTCAATTCTGGCACCAGTTCCAAGTCGAAAAAAAGGACTACAGTTTAAAGCAGATTTTAGAATCCTTTGCAAATGCAAAGCAACATGCCTACCGTTCTCTTTCTATAATTATGTTAACCATGAAAAGCATTTTATTTACTATACGATTTACATAAACACAAATGTAACACAAATGTATATTTAAATGATTTTTACTTGCTGCACTATAAGTGATTTTAAAAGGCGTAAAATTGTTGTCTGTATTTGTAAAGAAATTGATTTGCTATTTAATCATTGTTCTTTCACGGTAATGATTATGAAAAATTTATTTGTGTCATTTAGCAATACTAAACGTGGAATAAAAAACAGAAACCCTAAATATCGAAATTGAAAATGTTTCAGGCTCGGATTGACTTAGCTAGCCTGTCCAATGAACGTGCACATTCAGGATCACTTCGATTTGTATGCTGTAAAAATACGCCTCAACGCGGCAATTTAAAGTCAAAGTTTATTCTTTTGTAAAGAGCTATTTATACGAATAACCATATACATGTATATATATAAAGAACCTGTCCATAGCAATGTTTTAGTATGATAGATTGAGCTTTTTAATACATTGGCACTTATACAAAAGTATTTTTACATCCTGTTTTCATACCCACGGTAACCGTTTTTTCGTGAACTGGATATAACTTCGTTAACTTAAGAGCACTATTAAACACTATCTATTTTTAATTGCATTTATTTCTGTTGATAAACTGCTTATCTGACAAAATTTAGTTAATTATATCAGTCAACTCAGCTTTATCAGAGAGCTTCACCAATATACATGTACATTGTAAAGAGAGGAAGGGAACGGAATATTTATGGTTTGAAAACATTTAAATCGAGTAAACTTTTTAACAATAATGTCTCTTTCAACTGAATAAAAACGATAGGGCTATTGGGACTATTTTCTTATCGATGTGGTCATTGGCTGTAAATGCATGGATTATTGCACGCGCATGACCTGCAGATGTCCTCAACAGGCTTTTTGTAGCATTCTAAGAATTAAAAAAGGACCCACATTAAATCTAAAAAACATGATAAACATGACGCATATACTAAATAAGTGAATTATCTAATATTTAAATAAAGAAGTAAGTCAATTTGACAATTGAAGGATAAAAATTGAATATACTCTTCACATGTAATCGTATTTTACTAAGCTTATGTTAGCTATCAATTATTCAATGGACGCATCAGTATCATATGGACCCCAGTCATATATCTTGCCGATGTTGCTTTTACAGATGTTAATGTAAATATTTATATTATTATTGATATCATGTTATTTCCGTCTTTTTGAATGTTTTGTTTTAAGAAATTTGACTGTGATCGATGGCTGTTGGTTTGTAAAAATCATTTATCTTTTTACTATTTTCTACTTTGTTTTACTCCACATGGCGTCCATTCTCGTTCTTATTCATGGCTATTTTGGGTCTTTTTGATAAAATAGAGAATCATTAGTAATGCAACTAAGTAACAATACTATCAGATTTACACGGTAAAGTTCCAAGTTCAAATTGTGATTTCGTTTATCAAACTCTATAGAAATTTATTATACAACAATTCCAGAAAAAATATATACCTTTTAAAAGTCTCTCTTTTGAGGACAGAAGAACCTATTCGTCACATTCACGAGTGTCAGTGTTTGTCAGTTACTCTTTACAAAAATAAATTGAAAAAATACCTTTAGCTTTACAACACTCGCGTTAAAGTGTAACCCTTTCCATAGTATACAACAGTGTTTTTTTTTATTTTAACTCTTTCTCTCACTGAGAGCACATATATTTCTTATCAATTTCGCCATTGTGAAATAGAATAAAACACATTTTTTCTACATAGGATAAGATGAGCAATACTTTAAACATCTTCAAAACGAAACCAAAATATTATTTTCCGACAGGACTAAATCTACGTGATTTGACATGCACTATTGCGATACAAGTAAGTGTTATTGCTTTAAGGAACAATCAGTTTTTTCACAATCTCTCTGTGAAAGATCAACAATGAAAAACTAAATTGTAGATAGAGAACTCTAGGCATGTTGCTTCGCATTTGCAACGGATTCTCAAATCTGCTTTAAACTGTAGTCCTTTTTTCGACTTGGAACTGGTGCCAGAATTGACAATTGAAGAAAAAGGCAAGATTTATGTCATTCATAATAAAAATATGAACATTTTTTAGGTAGAGTTTTGGCCTTCCGTATCCGGGTTTATTAAAAACCCGGACTTTTTTTTAAAATGGGGTGACCGATAACCCCGAAAACGAAACTTCCTAAGCCCCTCTAAAAAACAATTCCAAGTTATGAAATGTTTTTTAAAGACTTTTTAAACGACGAAATCCAATATTCTATGGAAAACTTATATTTTTCCCCATAGAGGGTATACCCCAAAAAAATTGGTAAAAAAAAAAAAATTTTTAGGGCATTTTTTTTTCCAAACGACAACATTGTCTTGAAATGAGCCGAAAATGACGTCAATGTCACGTGGTATTGCCACACTGTTACTTTCTGTTTTTATATCATTTTTCAATATTAAGATGTGCGATAAACACTAAAGTAAAAGTCTTTTCTACTTATTTTTTGCGTAATTTTACTCTTTTATGTAATTTAATCACTTTTTTTTAAGGAAAATAAAGATGCTTATGAAGGCCCATTTATGCATCAGAAATGCTTTTTTTTATTTTTCTCAAAAACTTTTTATTTTTTTCGTTGTCCTGTATAGTTTGGCAAAAAAGTTACTCAAATTATCTGAACCATCTTTTTGCTTCTGTTGCCTATTTGGTAATTGGTTTAAGTATTTTGCACGGAAGTCAAAATAAACTACTTTGTTTACATTTTGCTACTTTATGACACATTTACTTTCACATTGAGAACTTTTTTCTGCAGGTGATGAGCATCTAACATTGTCTAAAACCATTATTACACAACATTATAAAACTAATGTTTGCCCATTGCAAAAAAAAAAAATATTTTTTTTTTTAATTCTGAGGCATAATGTGGCTTGAACGCACAGATTCTTTGACATAAACTAATTTATTTATATACGACAATGTATATTTGATCACAATTAGTTTCGAATTCGTACAGTTGTCTGTCCAAGTATAAATGTCCCTTACATCTTCAACAGAGTTCTTGATGTTACAAAACCATACACAAACATGTATTGGGTTAAACATTTATTGGGTTATAATCCTTGAAAATACCCAATGTACACTGCTGCTTTGACGATATTTTTGTTATAAACATTATTGACTAGTGAGCCATTGAATATGTTCGAATTACCCAACACCTTCTGGTATACATAGGCAGTTGGGCATTTACACGAATAACCAACTGAGTCCCTTGTTGACGTAGGGGACGGAGTTGATACCATCTGGTAGAATTCATCTAATAATTATCTTGTCAAATATCTGTTACTTTTTTTTTGTGAAATTATTTTTTGGTTTAGAGAAATACGAGGTTGTTCGGGAAGTTCTTGGAATTTTGTCATAATCTCCTATATTTTTTGTTTCTAAGACGTAATATTTTGCACATTACTGAAGATTAGCATATCACGGAACTATCCTAAAAAACATTGAATAGAATCGACAACAAAGCCGGAAACAGCAGTAACCATAGCAACAATATAACGCCGCACCGGAGCAGACCGACTCTAAAGAAAGTATAACGCGCTACACTAATAATATTTCGTAATTTTTGATAACGCTAAAAAATGCCGCGAAAACGCTGGTCAGCAGCGGAACGTCCATGACGTCTTTTCCTGAAAATATCATAACGTTATTTAAATTCTCAACGGATCAACATTGTTTTAAAGTTGTTGCCCAGAGCCACTGAGTAAACAACATGACGGCGATAGGTGACGTTGAATTGCGAAGCAAAATCGTGAAATTTGTGTTGCGCTTGAAAAGTCTTCCACAGAAACAATGAAAATGGATCAAATTCTACATGAAAATACAAGAAATGCAGTCCGGCTACAGTGTATAGATGGCATGCTCGATTTAAAGAAGGAAGAAACCCCTCCATACAGCCCGTGACCTCGCTCCGATGGACTTCCGTGTGTTTCCCGGAGCTCAAATCACAGCTGCGTGGAAAACGCTTTGACTCAAGCTGACGATCTTGTTAAGCATACGCAAGCTGTCAGTCTCGTCCTTTACCGATAGCTGGTAGTGGAAACATACAATAAGTGATCAGCCGACACAGGAAATGCCATCGATAATTGCAGGTGACTACGTTGAAAAGGTGCGAACGATCGATGGACCTTTAACGTCGCATAACGTTGCAACTGACGTCGGCGTGCTCCGGGTGTTTGTTATATGGTTATTTACTATTTTTATTATGTTTTAGTTTCTGTGTGTATGATGATGATATTTTCAGATACTGTACAGTATATATTGAAATAAATTCGTATATATTTATATTTACGCTAACCCGACTACAACGTGTGCTATAAAACAATTCTCAGAACTTCCCGAACAACCCTCGTACATGTTATATTTGAATAACCAACTATACCTTCTGATTGGTACTAATAACCAAATGAATCTCCTGGTCGATTTTTCGCGAAGGCAGTGTTACCATATTATAAAAAAAAACACATCTCTAGTTATATGACCGTAACATTTGTTTCAGAAAAAAACACTTCCTGTTTTCAGAGGAATGTAATATACGAATTACCAACTACCTTCTAGTATATAATTTTGTATTCAGGCGAAAAACCAACTAAGTCCCCTAGAGGACTTAGGGAGTCAGGGTGTATCAATGTTAAAGAATACATCTATCTTGTGAATACCCTATATATTTATTCCGGAAAAATACTTTATGTTTTGATAGGAAAACATGCAAAGTTCGACAATTACCGACTACCTTTGTTTGTTACTTGGGGATTAGCCGTGAATTACCAACAGCGCGCTGGTGATACCATTTGGTAGAATCATCTAAGCTTGTCATATACTTGTATGTATTACTTTTAGTCGGAAAAAACCAACTTTGGATAAAATTTACTAAGATTGTAATAGAAATAACACCATTTCAAGTGACTAACGAAGCTAGGGCTTTTTTGCATATTTTGAAATTTATTTGGTAATTTACGTGTTGTTTGCAATATGTAAAATACTTTCTCTGTTCACTTAAAATATTTTACCTTTAATTTACATTACTGTACATCTGTAAAAGTTTCAAGAACATTATCATGAGTCTGGAGGTTTGCTTCTTTTGAAGTATCATCTTATTTCCGCCAACAGAAATATTTTTAACCAGTGTAACTAGATTGAATAAAATTGTTTCATTTACTTTCAGCTTACTCATTGCCAATATCAGAACTGCGATTATATTTAACGGAACAGCCTGTCAACAATATTACTTATTTTTCTTTTACTACTCGTACGTTTGTGTAACGTCCTTTATCATAACCCCTCGAGCGAGGACACGAATGTCAGCCATTGTAAACCACTTTAGACCTTACTATTTAGGTGTGAAAATTAATTTGCATATTAACTCAATTTCATGTTACTAATGTTGATAATGTTTAAAGGAACTTCCAAAAATAGTTATAAAACAGAGCGGCGCTGTAGTGCAGTGGTAACACTGTCTGACTACAAATCTAGGGGTTGCGAGTTCGATCCCCCGCTACTCCACTACAATACTAACAATCTTTCGTATTTAAAAAGTTAAAATTAATTAATAAAAACTAATGACAAACATGACACTATTCACACACTGACGAAGTGGACA
Source organism: Ruditapes philippinarum (assembly GCF_026571515.1). Taxonomy (NCBI): domain Eukaryota; kingdom Metazoa; phylum Mollusca; class Bivalvia; order Venerida; family Veneridae; genus Ruditapes; species Ruditapes philippinarum. The sequence continues at coordinate 19,329 of NW_026851546.1, forward strand.
CTACTGACACACTGACACACAGAACATTACTGACACAATGGACACACATAACACTACTCAAACACTGGCACATAGGAAACTACTCACAAACTGACATGACATACCGCACACTACTCACACACTGACACACATGACACTACTCACACACTGACACACCGTACACTACTCCACACAACTGAACACACCGCAGCACGTACTCACACACTGACAGACCGGACACTACTCACACACTGACAGAGACCGGACACCTTACTCACACACTGACAGACCGGACACTCTCACACACTGACACACCGCACACTACTAACACACTGACACACCCCGCACAACACTGCACACACGACCTGACACACACCGGACACGTACTCACACACTATTCTGACACACCGCACACTACTCACACACTGACCTGACACACCGGACAACTACTCACACACTGACACACCCGCACACTACTCAAACTGAACCTGACACACCGCACACTACTCACACACTATTCTGACACACTGCACAACTAACTCACACACTGACCACATCCGGACCACTAACTCACACACTGACCTGACACACAGCACACTACTCAACACACTGACAGACTGGACACTACTCCACACTGAACCTGACCACGGGGTCCGCAACACTACTCACAGAACACTGACACACCGCCACACTACTCACACACTGACCTGACACACGCCACTACTCACACACTGACACACCGGACACTACTCACAACACTGACCTGACACACCGCACACTACTCAACACACTGACCATTCACACCTGACACACCGGACACTACTCACACACTGACCTGACACACATGCCCGCAACACTACTCAACACCACTGGCACACCAGACACCTACTCACACACTGACCTGACCACCGACACTACTCACAACACTGACCATTCACACCGCGGACACTACTCACACACTGACCTGACACACCGGACCACTACTCACATCACCACTGACCTGACACACCGCACACTATTCACACACTGACCTGACACCCCGCCACACTACTCACACACTGACACACCGCACACTACTCACACACTGACCATTCACACCTGACACACCGGACACTACTCACACACTGACCTGACACACCGGCACTACCACATATTGACGAACCGAACACTACTCTTATACTGACACACTGGAACTAACAAAAATCTGACACACAGGATACAACACTGACCTGACACTACAAACACACGAACTCGTGTGATCTACACGATTACTGGCTAGTCACTATTCACACACTGACTCGCAGCGAACATGACAACTCACCTGGAACATATGCCACTATTCGCACACATGACACTACTCACAAACTGACACAGGACAATACTTATACACTGGCCTGATACGAACACAGAGTGCACAAAGTCATGTCACTACGCACACAACGAACATGAAACGCATGAAACTAAAATAAAGTGAAAAACAGAATCCCTAAAGAAAGCCCAACACGGCAAAACTGTAAAATGTTGCAGGCTCGGTTTGATTGAGCCTGTTCGTGGGCGGTAATGGAAATTGCAAGTTACCGTCCACGCCCCCTGGCACCGGCTTAAGCAGAATTCAGGCATTTAAACACTAAAATTGTTGAATTTTAGTCCCAAGTAAAAGAAAGCAAGTGCCCTAAAACGAGAAAACAATGGACGGAAACTAAATAAAATGGAATTTTGAAAGGGGATCTGAGGTTATGAAGCCTGCATATCACAGATAAGACGTCAAAAGACAAATTTAACAAGCTAATTCGTTGAATTTATATCCCCCGCCGAGTACTGGTTATTACTAACACACAACTGAAGATATAAGGCTTTATTTATATATTATCATGGCATAAACAGTAATATTCTTAGTACATAATATATATTCAGGGAAATAACATAGCCCTTAATTAACTCGGTGTTAAATAGTAATAATATCTGGACATGACAATGATATGTAAAATTGCCTTTTTGTATTTATGGTTCCCATAAAGTTCTGTTGAAATCAATACAGGCAGTTGCAAAGAAATAGCAATATATTGCTCTATATGTATACTACATAACTAATCAAGGGCCAAATAACTCTGTAATGAAGGGTCTGGTCTGAACAATTAAGGCAACAAAGTATGCAACATCTCATCTTGGTATTAATGGTTCCTATAAAGTTTTATTGAATTCCAGCAAAGTAGTTTGCAAAGTTTAATTGAATTCCAGCAAGTAGTTGCAGAGAAGTAGCTCTATATGCATGGTGCTTAACTAATCAAGGGCCATAACTCCGAGTTAGTGTCTGACCAGAACAAGGTGATGATATGCGCATTTTCTCTTGGGTTTTGAAGGTTCCATAAAGTTTGTCCTATAATGCATACTGCATAACTAATCAAGGGCCAAAACTCTGAGTTAAACTGTCTGACCGGAACAAGGCGACTATATGCGCATCTCCTCTTGGTATTGAAGGTTCCAATAAAGTTTCGTTGAATTCCAGCCAGTAGTTGTAGAGAAGTAGCATGGAAATGATTATTGGTCTATATGCATACTGCATAACTAATCAAGGACCATAACTCTGAGTTAAAGTGTCTGACCGGAACAAGGCAATAATATGCACATCTCCTGTTGGTATTGAAGGTTCCCATAAAGTTTCGTTGAATTCCAGCCAGTAGTTGCAGAGAAGTAGCGCGGAAATGATTATTGTTCTATATGCATACTGCATAACTAATCAAGGACCATAACTCTGAGTTAAAGTGTCTGACCGGAACAAGGCAACAAATATGCACATCTCCTCTTGGTATTGAAGAGTTCCCATAAAGTTACGGTGAATTCCAGCCAGTAGTTGCAGAGAAGTAGCGCGGAAAAATTTTTGCTCTATATGCATACTACATAACTAATCAAGGGCCATAAACTCTGAGTTTAAAGTGTCTGACCAAACAAGCTGACAATATGCGCATCTACTTTTGGTATTGAAGGTTCCCATAACGTTTCGTTGAATTTCAGCCAGTAATTGCAGAGAAGTAGCGCGGAAACAATTTTTGCTCTATATGCATAAGTACTGCGCATAACTAATCAAGAGCAATAACTCTGAGTTAAAGTGTCTGACCGGAACAAGGCGATCCTCTTAGTATTAAATTAAGGTTCCCATAAAGTTTCATTGAATTCCAGCCAGTAGTTGCAGAGAAGTAGCGCGGTCCATATGCATAATACAAAACTAATCAAGGGCTATAACTCTGAGTTAAAAGGTCTGACTGGAACAAGGCAACGATATGCGCATATCCTCTTTATATTGATGATTCCCATAAAGTTTCATTAAATTCCAGCCAGTAGTGGCAGAGAACTAGCGCGGAAACGAAATTCGGACGGACGGATGCACGGACGGACGGAAGGACGGACGGAGAACGCCAAAACAATATCCCCGATTCACAAAATATGGATGTATGAATGAAATCGTTTAGTATTTGCCAAATAAATCTACGGCCCAGCTAATTCACTTCTTTGGTCGATTTTAAAAGCACCTTCTTTTTTTCTTTTCTTCTACATCTATTTCACAGTGCCAAGTTTTTGCGACGGACGCGCCCTCAGGGGCGTTCAGAGCTAAGTCATCTACACATGGGATTTCGTCGCTACAATCGCGCAAAGTGTCCTCAACCGATTAACAGCCCAAGAAATAGTACATGAATTTGATCCTTCAAAACTCCGATACTTTGTCGGGATATCTTAAAATCTTCCATATTTAGCCTTTTCAATTTCAAATTAAGTTTTCCAAGTTAAAATATGAACGTATATGATTGATAAAAAACGTTGTAGTCCCGTAGTATTATTGCGCAATATGCAAATTACTGCCGAAACGATTTACCGCTGTCGAAAAAGTAGGACAGCAAATTATACTATAATAAAGGTGTAAACTCTGAGTTCCAAGAAATTATTAGTAGGAAATAAATATTTCTACATTATACAAAACAGTATTATTAACAAATCAAAAGTTTTTCGTGACTCTAGGATAACTCGCGCATTAATAAAAGAAGAACTATTTTCGTGACTCATACCGCGGGTTTAGCTGAATATTAAGCAGTTATTAATAAATTAGATACAGTACAATGGTTAGTATAAATATCTATTTTTGAAAATGCATGTAAGAAAAGAGTTTTTCAACACTTTACCACCATGTAGTCTTTCATGGTAAGGAAGTTATAATATCAGTTCTACTTCCGATTCTTGTGGTTTGTTTACATATTTTTCTAGGTCACGATATGAGTTAACCTTCGCTATTCTGCTTCACCTGTGCTGATATTTGGACAGGGCGATTAGGGAGTACACATTATACATGTAATAAACCAGCGGATTACATGTAATACTTTTAGAAACTCTATACAATTGTAAGAAGCAAACAAGTTGAAAATGGAATTTAGTGTAAAATTGAAAAGGACAACTAAACACTGTAGTGCTTAAGTGACATTTAAATTAAAATAAAAACGATGTGCTCTGGCCTCTACATCTTTACCTTGTAAATAAAAAAAATCTAAAAAATACACTATTAATTGCTGATGATTTTAACCAAAAATATTTTTAATGAGACATATCCATGAGAAAAAAATACAAATGACTTATATTTTTATTGTCTATATGCCCACTATGATATAACACGAAGCAATTCTAAATAGCATTCTCACATGTATAATGTATTATGCTTGAAGTTTATTTGCATGGTTTTATTTTAGAAATATTTCGTTGACAGTATTTTTTTTCTCTATTTACATATCATTTCTTGGAATAAATCGATAAGGACACTGATTTACAAGTTTGACCAGAGTTTTTAGGCAGAAATTTCATTCTGTATTTAAGTGCTTGAAAGTAGAAAATCTTAATTATATCAGTTTGGGACACAAAATATATTGCTCTACAAATCTCGAACTTGTATGGAACAAATTTTCTCTGTTATATATTTTGTGTTTTGTTTTTTTTTTTCTAAAAAAAGCCTTAATGTCTCTCCGGTTGCATGTCCGTCGCATTCAGTGCTGCAGCACTTTGATTTCTGATGGTACGGGACAAAAATTTTAATCGATTAATTAAATTCAGAAAAGAAATTCTAATCAAACGTACGGAATAAGTTCATAGAGTAGTGTCCCTTTTTATTATGATTTTGCTGAAGTTGTGATAAAATGAAAACTAGGTAAAAATGTTTTTGTCTTTTATTTTATACGTTTTATTTTGTAGAGATAATGGGACTTTTGCAAGCAAACGTAAGCAGCTTGGCCAGCAGCTTGTTCTTGTAAAGGTGTGATTATCGTCGCTCGTAAATTACAAGTAGAATATACAGTATGCAGGACGAGTGCACATAATTAAATTAAAATTGCCATTGGATTTAGAATCAAATCAAATCAAAATTTACTTATTGTCTGTATAAATATATATATAACATTTCACAAAACTTAAGCTATGTATAGCTTTTGACCTGCAGGACGAGTGACTGAAAATAGTAGTAGCATCCGTGGTTTGTCTTTACCTGTTTACATAATTTTATCCCTATTTGTCTGTAAAAAGTCGAACAGAAAGAAACTTTTTACGACAGAAGTGTGACAGAAAAACTCGAGAGTTTCTATAAGCTATGACATTTTATGCAATTTCTACATTAAATCTCGCCGATTTAAAAGTTACCCGCGACATTTTGGAAAATGATGGTAACCTGTGTCGCGGCTTTAAAATGGACGCTATCAGCCGGGTATAGATGGATACCGAAAATAAGCTATTTTCGCGAAAATAAGATCGCGGCTACGAAAATAAGATTTATTTTTTAAATAGTGCATTTATCTGTTGAAATAATTATGTAAAATATATATTTATGCATTCATTGAATGATTTTACAGCAAATTGAAATTTCAGAACCAAAAAAATATTTAAAAAAGTGAAGTTTGAGCCGAAAATACTATCGTACGAAAAATAGCTCAAAAATTGCTGTTAAAGCGAAAATAAGATCGGGTCTACGAAAATAAGATTTATTTTTGATATAATGTATTAAAAACGTTATTTTTTTGTTTCTTAACAATTGATTTGTATGAATGAAATAATAAATTTCAGAACTAAAAGTATATTTTAAAAAAGTGAAGTTTCAGCGAAAAATACTATCGTATGAAAATAGCTTAAATTGCCGTGTAAGAAAATCGAAAATACGATCGGGTCTGCGAAAATAATATTTATTTTTGAATATAATGAATCAAAAACTATTTTTGCTGTTATTAAATGATTTGTTTGAATGAAATAATAAAGAATAAAAAATTTGTAATGAAATATTAGATGTTTGTGCGGCAAATATGGTAAATTTCCCAAATTTACCATAGTAAGAACGATGAACATATTTACCAAGAATGCCATCTACGAAAATATATTATAAGATTTACATGGTCATAACTTATATTAAAATAGTGTTAACTTTACTTTAATGATTTTGCAAATAAGTTTTAAGAATGAAATGTTCTCTTATAAGACAAAAAATGTTTGTGGTGAAAAAGTATCAAATAAAAAAAAAGAAACTATTGCAAAAAACAACCTGAAACAACGACTACGAAAATAGATTCTAGATCTATATAAGAAATGTTACCGTACGAAAATAAAATCATAACAGACTCTACGAAAATAAAATCTGTAAGGAAATAAAGCTGTATGAAAGTAATGTTTCATACGAAAAAAAGGTATAATACCAAAATAAGATTCTTGCTGTAAATAGTTAATACCTGTATGAAAATTATTTATTATTTAGAAAGAACTACATGTACGAAAATAAGATCTGTAAAAAACAATTCAAAGTCAAAACCTGTATGCATTGATATTCGTACAAAAATAATTGGAGAATATGATCTGTATGGAAATACTATATGTACGAAAATAAGATCCTATTGAAAATAAAACTATACGAAAATAAGATCTGTCTGTATTCGACTAAGATTTTTACAAATGAAAGATCTGTGAAAATGAAGTTGCATGAAAATAATATCCTACGAGAAAT